>NC_142407.1:1625000-1855000 GCF_059441095.1 Idiotropiscis lumnitzeri | reverse complement strand
GGTTGCATTCACTTGTAGTAGGTTGAACAGCAGCAGATGAAAACGCTATATAAAAGAGCACTGTCATGTGATCAGAAATAACATTGTCCAGCACTTTCAAATTTGAGATTGACAAACCAAAAGTAAGGACAAGGTCTAACGTATGTCCCTTGGGTATGAGTGGGGCCAGACATTGCACCGCACTCACCGGCGCTCGTCCACGTCTCCCTCAGGCAGAGAAAATCCAACTCATTGTGAAGAAATAGCTAAAAAAAAAAAAAGCATAATAAATGTTTTGTACATCAGCGAACGGCGGTTTAACAACGCTATCCTTGAGGGAGCCGCAGGTGTGCATTGCTCCTCCAATCGGCGAGCTCTGGGAAGCTCTCGCATTAGTTGTTGATCTACGCCGCGTCGGAGGACACGTGGATGGCAGCGCAGCCAAAGGTCCTCTGGACAGCCGATTATTGGTACCAAGCAGGGCTCTCAAATGCGCCACCACGGAGTGCATAGATGCGGAAGGTTTCTGCTGGGTAGTCGTCGGGCAACGTCTTATCCCAACTATGCTCCAACGTAGCTGGTTTGCCAACTTCGCACCGTAGGTCCAGCAGAGACTGGCGATCATACAGCAGCCGCGAGTCCGTGAGCAACGCTCAAATCACCAGAGATAGAAAAATCCGACAGCTCAAGTGGGTCGCTGAGAACACCAGCGCACTGTACGCCAACTTGAGCAAAAAAAAAATCAAATAAAAAGTACAACTGAACTCAGTTTTGCTCCCGCTGCCTTTTTTAAAACATACACTAGCATGCATGCATACTCACTAAAGTATGTTTCGACATGCCTGCGCCCAATAATACGGCGCACCTTATGTATGTGTTAAATACCGAAATGCTACTCACAACTGAGACCGCGCCCTTTAATACGGTGCGCCTAATCGTTGTGAGAATACGACAAATGTTTTACCTGTTTTGATCATCATCAAGCCCTGCAAGAGCCTGAGAACAACCCGGATAATTTGAGTCAGGTGTGTTGGGGGGGGAATCTAAAACATGCAGGATAGTGTGGGGTACTGTTTAAATAGAACAGTGTAGATGTTGAGGAGGACGTCAAGGGCCAGAAAGGGACGTAGGGAGATAAAGTCACTCACATGTCACTCAAATATAATTTACAACGCGAAGGAGCAGCAAGACTCACTGCAAGGGGACGTCAGTACATAGGAAACTGATGCCATGTATGTGGGTCAAGTCAGAGTGCTAAACACAATTCTGCTAAAATTAAACCTTGGGATGCAAATAAACCACAATATGCCTAGAATAGCAAAACAAAAGCTCAGTGTCAAATGTGTTGCTTCTCCATCTTATGCATCACAAGATTGTCCCGCAAGTGCGAGTGAATGTCACACTTCAGTCCAATGTGCACGGCACCAAAATGTGTGCGTTAAGTTGAAGAGGAGGAGGAGGATGCAATCTCTGTTGGCAGCATTGCAACAGATGGCGAACCCTGGACGGTCAACATTGGCTCCATGACTGCAGCGTGTTGTTCAAAATTGACACAGGTGCTGGCGTCGCAGCCCAGTCACACATTGAATTTCTTGGGATATGCAAAAACAAACCACCAATACTCCGGAAAGCAACAAAGACACTTCTTTGACCAGGTAAAAGTCCTCTTGGTGTTGTGGGCGTCACCAGCCTGCTGGTGAGTAAAGAAGGAAAAGCATAGATGGAGGTGGTCTGCATCATCTACACAAAGTACACTGCTGGGAAAACCCGTGAGCTGTAAACTGGGGCTGGTAGTACAATTAGACAGTGTCACTATTGAGACATCAAAGTAAACTCGCCCCAAACAATGCAGCGGACTCGGAGAATTGCGCCAGGCATATGGGATAAAGACGAAACCAAGGGCGCAATTGTTCTCACTTTTAACTCCTAGAAGGATCCCATTACCATTGATGGACAAATGCAAACAGGAACTGTCATATCTATAGTTTGGTGCACAGGTATCGTGGTGGTGCTAAAGATGATGTCCACATCTGTTGATCTCACCAAATTGAATGGGTCAGTGAGTCGAGAGAAATGTATCCTGCCATCAGTGGAGGAAACACTAGGAATGATGGCTGGAGCCATAATTTTGAGTAACTTGGATATGGGGTATATGGAAAGCGCTTTGTTACAGCTCCAGCTGTAGTGAAATGTCATGTCATGTCAAAATCTACATCGCTTATCCTGTACAGGGTCACGGGAGGGTGCTAGAGCTAATCCCTGCTGACTATGGGCGAAAGGCTGTAAAATAAGCTGAAGACCACAGTAACCTCAAGTAACTTTATGTAATCAGTTTGTGTATTTCTAATCATGTTTTTATACATTACTTGTATTAATAATTGCACACGCGCACACACACACACCTACACGTTTACTCTAAAGTTAAGTTCCTGTTTCCTGGAGCTTCGTGACGTCTAAACTGACCTTAATTGTGAGTTTAGGTTTCTGTTTCCTGGAGATTTGTTCCGTCTAAACTGTCCTTCATCGTGAGTTATAGTTTCTGTTTCCTGGAGATTAGTTATGAGTCTGCTTCAAGCTTTAATAAAAGACGAGGCGGCGGGACGGGAGGCCAGAGGGTGCGCGGAGCTGAACTGAGCAAGTTGCCTGTCAGCTCTCTGCGCCTCTCTCCCTGCCGCGGCCGGTAAAAATGAACAACCTTGCTTGGTTTCTTCTGGCCATTAGCCACCTTTTTAATTTCAGTAAGCTCTCCCAAAAGGCGTCAGGACATTTAAACCTGACATTTATCTGGTGCCCAAAATCCGGGAATCACATCTGGACGGCGCGACGACGCAGGACCTTTGGACGCCACAGAATCTGACATCAGCGCTTCCCCGTTGAGGAAGCGGGTCTCCGAACTCCTGCATCGGCCGGCCGCCCGGAGACGATTCCATATCGCACCAGGCTGACCAGGTATTGCGTTTCAAATTATTTCGTACCCCCATTTTAAAATGTTAAAACGACTAAAAACAATTGGAAGGGAAAGTGAAAGAGTGAGTGAGACCAGGTGCGCGCGGGGCCGGGCCCCAGCCGTCGACCAGTATGGTGTGATAGACTGGATCGTGCTAGTCCAAGGAGTTATATAAATGGAATTAGGCCATAACTCATTGACAAACTGGGTTTCTCGGGAAACTGGGTTTCCCCTGCGGATAGAACGGTAGTGTAAATTAAGGGTTCGGCGGTCCGTCTAAAACCGGATCGCGTTATTCAAGGAGTTACAAATGGAATTAGGTCGTACCTCGTTTAGAAACAGGGTTTCTCTGTACGGATAATGCGGTAGTGTAAAAGAACGTCCTGCGGGACGTCTGAACCGGATCGTGTTATTTAGGGAGTTATAAAAGAAATCAGGTCGTAACTCGTTTAAACCGATAACACGGTAGTGTAAATTAAACGTTTCTCTGTACGTCGAAAACCTCGAGGAAGTCTACTCACAATTTCTCATTAAATTTGGGAAATAATATAATAATAAGGCGTTATTTTTGGTGGTTTTTATTATTTTTATTTGCATTGTGAATTTCTTTCGTTTGACTGAGAAGTGGGCTGTGCAGCTGTGATTGTGTGAGCAGTGTGTGTGTGCGTGTGTGTGTGTGTGTATGTGTGAGGGGGTGAGTGAGTGAGTGAGTGAGAGAGAGAGAGAGAGAGAGAGAGAGAGAAAGAAAAGGTTAGTGGTTGAGTGCGAGTGTGAAAGATTGTGGGTGTGTGAGTAAAAAATAATGGACTTCAGACCACAACGGAAAATGGGTCAAAACGTGGCCAAAGAGTTGAAGCAAATTCAGACGTGAGGTTTATGAACGGGTATGACCCGGATTGTTGCCAATTTCTGGAGAAGTGGGTGAAGAAATATGACTTTAAGCCACGCCTGAAGGATTCGGCGAGTTTCGAAGCAGTGAGAAGAGCATTGGCGGAAAAAAAAGAAAGCTGAAGATAAGAAATGGGAAAAACACAACATCAGTGGATGTGCAATTGAGGGCTATCATAAAGTGGATAGAGCAGAGTAATTCCGTGTGTGAATGTTTGCGCAAACCGTATGTAAAGTGAGTGAATGGTGTGATTGGGGATTACAAATACCATTTGGTATTTTATCCCATGTAATACAGTAGGGTTATAAACAGCAGACTGGTGTGGATGCAGAGGCAAGAATTCGCCACCTGAAAAGGTTGAAGTGAGAATTACAACAGGAAATTTGAGTTGCTGTCATACAAATACGAAACCAGTTTTTAGAACACCCTAGGTGTTGACAAACTGGACCAAATCTTCTAAAACAGGGATATTAGGTAGTAAAATAAAACCCAGGAATATGCTGCTTGCGTGGGTTTCCTGCGGGTACTCCGGTTTCCTCCCACATTCCAAAAACATGCATGGCAGGCCGATTGAACACTTTAAATTGCCCCTAGGTATGTGTGTGAGCGCGGATGGTTGTTCGTCTCTGTGTGCCCTGCGATTGGCTGGCAACCAGTTCAGGATGTCCCCTGCCTACTGCCTGAAGATAGCTGGGATAGGCACCAGCAACCCCCGCAACCCTAGTGAGGAGAAGCGGTACAGAAGATGGATGGATGGATGGATCAATAAAGGGGAAGATTTGAGGAAAGACATTTATTCCAATTTGAAAATAAAATAAAATAACTTTTACGATGGGACAAGCTCAAAGAAAAGAGATAGAAAATTTGCCTGATGTGCGTTTTATGAAAAGATTTAGCCCAGATGCCAAGGCTGATTTAGAAAGATGAGTGAAGAAAAGGAAAGACGAAGAAAAGAAAAAGGAGTGAGGAGAGTTTGACAGAAGGCAATGGGGAGGTGTAATCATAAATCATGAGTGTGCTGTAACAAAGAGTTAACAGCTCTGTGAAGAGGTCCCAAGTAGGGGAAGGGAGTCAGAGAGAGAGTTTGGTGATTGAAGAAGGTATAACGTGAACAAATGAATGAGGATAAGAATTAGGTTCTGCGTTCAGGGTGAAATGAAGAAATAAATATTTTACATTTCATATTTCAGTTAATGATGTTTGTATTAAGGTAGACCAGAAATGGAATGAAATGCAGAGATAGAAATGACACAGGAAAAAAAGATGGTAATTTGGTCTGAAGGCCTATAACTTTCATTAAAGCAGAGAAGAAATTAGAGACTACAAATAACATTGATGCGTACTTGTTCACTTTGAGGTAGAACTGGTTGAAGTAAAATGAGTCACAAAGTTAGAAAAATAGCAAATAAAATAGAATTAACATGTCTACTTTTATGATGAGAAATTTGTGATTTGGGAAAGAAAAAAAATTACAGGCTTTTCAAATAAAACAACAATTTAAATTGGCCGACTTGTCAAATGGAGGAGAAAATCCTATGCACAAAAGTATGAACGTGTTGAGCAGAAGAAGAAAAAAAAAAGGAGAAAGCAGAAAGTCTTGTTATAAACATTACTTTTTCAGGACCAGTCGTGAAAGCAACAGAGGATCATGTGACGTAAAAAACAAAAATAAAAAGCAAGTGTAGAAGCAGTTCTTCATCAACGTGCATTTTACTTATTAGGCCGTGATGCACTGACACAATTGGACATTAATATCAGAGTCAATAAGCAAGGGCGAATTCAAACAAACGTCAAAACTTTAAAAGGGCACATTACAGTGAACCCTCGCTACTTCGCGGTTCACCTTTCGCGGGTTCAGTGCTTCGCGGGTCTAAAAAAATATTCGGGGGCATTGTAGTTTCGCCGAGCGGAACGACGGGGCGCTGGAGCGGTTAGACGGCCGGCATGCGCCGAAGAAGAGCGTGGGCGAAGAGGAGAGTGGACGAAGAAGAGCACGTTCCCCCGGACATGATCGGTGGCGACGTTTCGCGCGGTTCGGACCGTACCAGAGCTCCGGCTGGCGTGCGTCGCAGTTAAGCCGTAGAGGAGCACCTTCCCCGGGCACGGGCGGTGCCAAGCGGCCCCTAAGTTTAACCGAAAGGAAGCTCCGGAGGAGGAGGGCATGCTCGCGTCACAGTAAGCCGAAGAGGAGCACCTTCCCCGGGCACGGGCGGTTCCAAGCGGCCCCTAAGTTTAACCGAATGGAAGCTCCGGGGGAGGAGGACGGGCGTGTGTCAAAGTTAAGCCGAATAGGAGCACCTGCCCCGGGCACGAGCGGTGCCAAGCGGCCCCTAAGTTTAACCAAATGGAAGCTCCGGAGGAGGAGGGCGGGCGTGCGTCACAGTTAAGCCGAATTGGAGCACCTCTTCCGCCCGGGCACGAGCGGAGCACGAGGCTGTCAGTTATGAATGAATAAATAAATAAAGAATGCCACCTTTCATTTCACAGGGCACACCGGACGGCGTACCAGCAGGTAAAAGTCGGAGTAATTAAATAATACAAAAAGAATGGCTGGGGAATAAAAAAATAATACGTTTTAATAATAATTTGTTTTTTTTGTTATAACATGAATTTCACTCTCTCTCTCTCTCTACCCGTATATATATATATATATTTATATTTATATATTTATTATATATATTTTTTTAAGCATTTTTGAAGGTGCGCCGCTACTTCGCAGATTTTCAGTTTTCGCGGGTGGTCTTGGTCCCCATTAACCGCGATAACCGAGGGTTCACTGTATTATCGGTTGCTACATTTGGAAAAACAAAATAGGACGTCAAGAAATTATTAGAAGTAGCTTACAATAGAGTCCGTTCGAGCGAGGACGTGCAATACATGGTTAGTCTGTAAGTGACGATCAGATGCGAGGGATGCCCAGGTGCTGACCTTGAGTATACAAAAGTGTTCCTGAAATTGGCTGCACAGAGAGTGCTAATAAATCACATTCAGTAGAGGGGGAAGTGGTGCCTGCTTTAATCCCTCCTGGCCAGCATCTGCACATCTCACTCGCAAAGCCTCATGACTGAGGCCTCATTTCGACTCAGTGATAAGCAAAAAGAAAAAAAACGTTGCCAGAGCCTTAAAACCAATAACAGAGAAGTAAATGATGTTTTTATCAAAGTGTGTAATCATTGCAAATTATTCAGAAATCACACGACCATTGCTGGACATCATTTATGACAAGCCAATGACAAAAAAATTGTTTGAACACTTGAGGCTAACAAAGCTTTTGAACTTGTCAAGCATGAACTCATTGATTACGATGTATTAGCACTACCAACTTGATATTTAATTGCTAAATTGAGTCATGGGTATTCCCATGTCTCAACAGGGGGGATGATTTATATCCATAGTACAGGACATTTACTGTACCGCTAGGACAACAAACCTTTTTAAAATTTTTGTAGGTCATGTCTAGTGTGTAGTAAACATAAAGTTCAAGGGAACATGAGACCAAAAAAAAAGGGAGATTGTGCCGACAAGCATCTTAACGCACTACCAAATTACTATAACCCATTTGAGCAAACAGTGACTGCAAAAAATGATTTCATGAGCCCTGGGTTGCTGCAGAAACGCAAGGCAAAGTGAAGCCACTTGCATATTAGTCACAACAATTGGATCCCGTGGCGAGCGTGCCACGTCAGAGTGCAATCAAAAAAATTACATTCTTGTCCACCACATCCACATTGCACGGCGACCTAATTGTCACAGGGACACATTACACTGATAAGATGCGGTGCGCTCAGCCCAGCGTCACTTTTTCCCGCACCAGTAGAAGGCACGCCACACGACTGTGGAGGCCGCGTCTAAATTATCACCAAACCGCGACCTGACCTTATGGACACTTTTCCCCCGACTGGAGAGACATTTTATTTAGAATTGCAAATTGAAATTTTGTTTCAAGGGATATTAAAATCTGTATGTTCAGGACAAGCAGCAGGATGTTTTGCACTGATTCAGGCGTGTAAGACAAAATGAGGTGCACATTCCAGACTGATAAGAAATAGAAATGAGGTGCACATTCCAGACTAATAAGAAGTAAAACTGTTTGAGAACCAAGGTCACAGGCTGAAATCACACTGACTTTTATGCGATGGGAGTATTAGCAGTGTGATACCAACAGATAACTTGTAAGAGAGAAATTGTTAGAATAAGCAGGAAGAGCGTAGGCGGGTGTGAGAAAGTCAAAGTTTGAGGTTTCCCATCTTGTATGAGCTGTATGGTTACATTGTGGACTGACAGTCAAGATACATGTTCATGTGTTCTGTCGACATTGGGCAAACAAGGGCTTTAAAACCACAACAGGAAAAGAAAAGTTGCGCATAAAGCACGTCCAAATAGTTATTTGTAAATGCAAAATTCACTTAACAGAAAATGACCCAATTGCAATTGGAAACTGCTTTGCTGACAATGCAGCGAAGGCAGCAGCCCAAGGCATGACCTCAAGGTCGGCACTGCACTAATAATAGGGGAAATGAACACAAACACCCACACACAGAAAATCAACTTGAGAATTTGATCTCACGCCAGGAAAAATGCACCACTAATTGAACGCACAACATTGGGATAACAAAGGTGCTAACATTGCTAAGGACAGGATCAGCAAATTGGCAGATGGCAAATCCTGGCTGGCTAAAGCATTGGTTGAAAAGAGTAGCAAGAGTGACACATGAGCGTAGTCATGTGTCAAGAGCGGGAAGTATATGAAATTATTCCCACATACAGACTTTTCAACGTAATTTTTTTTTTGTAGACATGTTATTTGTTTGAAAAACAAAGTATTAGAGATGCAATATTGCTTGGTTGTAATTAATGTTTTCAAAATTATCCCAACATTTGGTATTTCAAGAGTGATTTAAAGTGAAAATGACGCATTTTGTGAATGATGTTGTAACAAAGTGGGACAGTTGCTGCAAATTGACTCAAAGCGTCCTTGCGCATATAGTCTGCAGGACTCGTGGAACACACAGAGAAATCACGTCAGTGTGGGAGACCAACCCTTCCTCAAGGTGTTGAAACGACCTCGTTGGGCCAGTGAATGCTGAGACGGCCCTCGCCAGGTGATGGCAGTGACCCCGACGGCAGCAAAGGTCGCGGGGCGTGGCGGCTGGATCCACCAGTCGCAGTGCAAACTTCTCCGGTTTCCTGCTGATAGGCCTAGCGACGCAAGTCCCTCGGAAAGGATCTCCACCAGAATGACAATCTCGGACCACACGTACATTAGAACCACACAACCAGCCACAGATAAGCCTCAGAACAAAAAGATTATATATTCTTTTGAAATGAATGACGTACATAATAAAGAAATTTTAGCCTTGATCGGAGAACATTGCTGCACATACATTCCAAATGAGAATGAGACAATTATTGATGCTATGACCACTATGAAGAATTTGAAAGACACTATTTATCGGGATAATTATAGTTTTCATTTTGTTATGTGTAGTTTGTTCATGTTGCATTGTTCCTATGACAATGGTTAATCGTATGTTTGTTGCCCAAATGTACCATTATAACCTGACTGATGTTGAGAATGCCGAACTCGAACTGGACACTGAAACATAAAAACACATGGACTTTTTTGCCCCTACCCCAACATGTGCACATATACACCACACATGAAGATCCGGGAGGAAAGGACGGCTGTCCCCTCCTAAAACGAGGCAAGGGGCCTACACCAAGTCACCCCAGAGACAAGCTCTGCGTGGAGACACTTATTTTTCACTAGGTATATTGAAATATTTATGTTTTATTCCCAGGTGGTCATCAGACCATGAGGTTCTCGTTCCATGCGGAGGGGAGGAGGGGAATTTTTCCCTAATGAGGGTTTTCGCCCCTCCCTGATGATCACACTGTTGTATGATTTCATTATGGTGATTCGTCTTAAAGCCGTAAGGTCATGACTTATCTGATGTTTAGAAATCCACAACAGAGGGGAAATGTAAGATAAGCTGAAGACCACATTAACCTCAAGTAACTTTATGTAATCAGTTTGTGTATTTCTAATCATGTTTTTATACATTACTTGTATTAATAATTGCACACGCACACACACACCTACATGTTTGCTCGAAAGTTAAGTTCCTGTTTTCTGGAGTTTCGGGTCATCTAAACTGACCTCCATTGTGAGTTAAGTTCCTGTTTCCTGGAGCTTCGTGTCGTCTAAACTGATCTTCATTGTGAGTTTAAGTTTCTGTTTCCTAGAGATTTGTTCAGTCTAAACTGTCCTTCATTGTGAGTTATAGTTTCTGTTTCCTGGAGAGTCGTTATGAGTCTGCTTCAAGCTTTAATAAAAGAGGAGGCGACGGGACGGGAGGCCAGAGGGTGCGCAGAGCTGAACTGAGCAAGTCGCCCGTCAGCTCTCTGTGCCTCTCTCCGTGCCGCGGCCGGTAAAAATTAACAACCTTGCTTGGTTTCTTCTGGCCATCAGCCACCTTTTTAATTTCAGTAAGCTCTCCCAAAAGGCGTCAGGGCATTTAAACCTTACAAGGCGCACCACACCCTGAACAGGTCGCCAGCCAGACAGAGATACCGTCACCGAGTGGGAATCGAACCCACGCTGCTGCCCGCACACAAGTCAGGCGGATGTAGCACCACACCATCAATGACCCTGTTGTGAAATAAGCTATATAAATAAAGTTGTATTTTATTGTATTTAGATAAATTCCCCTGACCGAAGAGTGAGCGCAATTGACAACCTTCATCACACCATTTAGATATTTTTTTTCTTCAAGGGCCTTCCTTTGGGCGTAATATTAGCTCCGGAACACTTCTATAACAGAATGGTGACAGAGGTAACAAACAGGCTTAAGGGCATAATGTGCCGCAATAATGTGCTGGTTCAGGGTCATACTGAAGAAGTGCACAATCACCGCCTGCATGCGGTGCTCATGAAAATGCAAAGGGCAGGTATCACCGGGAACATTTACGAAATGTGAACTATAAAACTCAGAGGTGAGCTTTTTAGGTCAGGTGGTCTCTGCCAGCAGCAGCAGTTCAGGCCCAGGCAAAAATTAGGCTGTGAATAAGATGCAGGAACTGACGACAGTGAGCGAATTTAAGGGGCTTTCTCGGCATGGAAAATCAGCTAGTCAAACCAAATCTATCCCACAGAGGGGGGGACAAAACCCTGCGCAAGTACATGTGGGGCGCTGAACAGGCTAAAGCTTGACAAGATCTGAAAATGCTCCATATCCCCACCTTTGCAAGCTATGTATGATCCTAACAGAGAATGCAAGGTTCCAGCGGATGCTGAAAATGGGAAGAGGAGTGGTGAACAATAGCCTCCGTATTGTGGTCTCTTACTCCAACAAGCAGATATACACTCAGGTGGAATTGGAGGGACTGGACTCTGGCTGCGCGAGGTTCCGCAATTTTCAGATTGGGAAACATTTCAAGTTGAAGACAGACAACAAGCCCCAATTAAATCGTCTGTGGTCTCATGCCTAGGGTGCTTTACCTCCCCCAGCTTCGGAATGCGTTCCTATTGCACTCCATATTTCATGTGGCAGGGAAATGTCGGTGGACAGCATGTGCGCCAGTCGAGAAGTATAAAACACTGGCTGAAAAAGAGCTGTCCAAAGACATTACAATCCATGTCAACATGATAATGGAGAACTTAATTCCGGTTCTGGCACCGCGCGAGTGGCTGCCTGTTATAGCAGCTCGGCTCACTATTTGAGCCTTTTTGTATGTTTTTCCTTTTACCCTTTTTTATTCATTTTGCCTCATTGCAGCAATAGGACATCCAACTTCCGGTGGTTTTATTGCTGCTGGGGGCTGTTTTTTGCGCAATCGTGTCCGGAGACTAAACTCAGAGCTACTGATCGATCATGTACACAAGGAATCAGCTGTTAGCACTGCGCGAGCTGAGGAGGAAGAGACTGGGATGTCATGCGGGGGCTAAACGCCAGGCAAGGAGGAGACGATACCACCCCGTCCTCCCGTCCGTTATTATGGGGAATGTTATATCCCTTCCTAATAAAATGCACGAGCTAACAGCGCTAACCCGGCACGAGAGGAACTTCCGGGAGGCTAGCTTGCTGATGTTCAGAGAGTCGTGGCTAGCAGAGCTAACGCCGGACGTCATCGTGGAATTGGACGACTTCCAAATCCTATGTGCGGACAGGACACTGGAGAGCGGTAAGAGGAAAGGAGGAGGGCTGGCTATGGTTGTTAATGAACCCTGAGGACATCACTATTAAGGAGCAACTTTGCAGTCGGGACATTGAGCTGATAGCTGTTCGCATCCGTCCGTTCTATTTACCGCGAGAGTTCAGTCATGTGATCGCGGTAGCTGTGTACGCCCCACCTCTGCTAACAGTGAGACAGCCCTTGACGTATTGACTGAAGCTGTGAGCAGGCTACAAACACAGCACCCAAATGCCCTGCTCCTTATCTCTGGTGACTTCAATCATAATTCTCCTTCCTCCTCTCTGCCTTCATTCACACAATATGTAACCTGTCACACCAGAGACAATAAAATATTGGACCTTTTCTATGCCAACACCAAGGAGACGTACACAGCACTGTCCCTCCCTCTGCTGGGCAAACCTGAACACAACTGGGTTGCTCTCCTGCCTGTGTACAAACCTCTGGTCCGCAGGTTGCCAGCTGTGACACGCACAGTTCAGAGACGGCCTGGAGAAGCCGAGGAGGCCTTAAAGGACTGTTTCAACACAACTGTGTGAGAGGTATTCAGCGTAGCCCACGGGGAGGAGGGGGAGGTCTAACAGACACAATTACAGACTATATTAATTTTTGCATGGAGAACACCATTCCCACCAGGACAGTAAGATGTTTCTCCAACAACAAACCCTGGATCACACCGGACATTAAAGCTCTCCTGAAGGACAAAAAGAGGGCTTTTGTGTCAGGCGACAAGGAGGAGCTGAAGAGAGTGCAACAACAGCTGAGAAGGAGGATCAGAGAGGAGAAAAAGTCCTACAGGTTGAGACTGGAGGAACATCTGCAGGATAATAATGCCAGGGATGTCTGGAGGGGCCTGAAGACCATCTCAGGCCACGGACAACCAGGTAAGACCCAGAAGGGGGGGACCTTCAGTGGGCAAATGAGTTGAACCTATTTTTCAATAGGTTTGAGCAGATGCCTGCCCCCGCTCAGTCTCCCCTGCTGCAACCGCCACCAACCCCTCCTGTTGCTGCGAACGAGACCCTCTCTACCCCTCGCTCTCCTCTCTTCTCTCTCCCTCTCTCTCCCATGTTCTGAATGTGCTCTTCTCATTGTTAATAATGAACAATTATTAAAAGAACAAAGACTATGCCCACAATGACAAATGATGTTCTTGCCAAGCCGCATGAAGGTCAACAAATTGCGGTCAAGTGTGGAGAGCGGGCAAAGCAGTCTGTCTGGTGGCAAGAGCTAACCCAGCAGCTGAACGAAAAGGTTCTTAACTGAAGTGCATGTTGCCAGGAGAGAAAGAACCTCAGGGAGCCGCTGTTTCCAACATCCTACCCTGGCCAACCAAAGCAGATTTATTCTTGGTAGGAAGCAAGACCTACCTGCTAATCGTGGACTATGCATCAAGGCATGTGGAAATCACACTGCTTACCCCTGCAAGGTCTAAGGATGCATGTCATTGTTTGTGAGACGTTGGTCACTAATAACAAGCCACAGTTCTCAGGCGCTGAGTTTGCTGACGACTATGACAGTCCATCACACCCACAGGAAAATGCAAGTTGTAATTGGACGAGATGTAGTCGTGATATTTGTACACCATGGTAGGACCTACGTCAGGGTTCACTCATCAAGAATAGGAAAGGCTAATGCTGACTGCAGCAAAGACACTATTTCTGTAGATCAACAGCAACCTCAAGAAAAGGACTCTACTCAAAATAGTGATGTACACATTGATGACAATGCTGACATTTAGGGAGGGGATCATTTGGATGATCCAAAGCCACTGGCTATAGCAGTGGGACGCCCCATATCACTGAAAACTGGACAAATAATTAGTTATCGTGACAAAGACGCTAATGTTTCTTATACAGCGAAAGTGATGGGGCGACCTGCAAAGGCCATTGGACAATACAGGGACTGGTGCAACCTACAAGTACCTAGCAGGTACCATAAGGTCAACTTTTCTATGTCAGGTAGAGAATCTACATGTTGAGCCTCTGTACATATCCACCGGGTCGGTGTGTACACGAAAAGGTAACACTCGAATGGTATAACACCTAAAGCATGGCTAGTAGCTCAGTCAGATCTTCCTAAAGGCTCATCAGTGTCACTGAAAGTTGCTAGTGTCAGCAGTGTCTCAGAGACAGTGGATGCTACACCATGGACATAAAATCAGCTTTTCTCCCGGAGCAGCGTTGTCTCAGGACATTCATCTTCACCTCCTGAATTCAAACGTGAAGGCAAAATATCGAAGCTAAATAAATGTGTCTATGGACTAGTTGATGCTTCCCATTACTGGTACAATAAGGTAAAAGCGACACTTCTGACAACAAGAGCCACAATGTCACTAGTAAACCCTGCTGTTTTCTCCTGGTAGGATGAACACAGCTGAGAAACTGGTATACTCGCATGTCATGTGGACTTCATTTGGGGTGGCTCTCACATTTTTTTTATAACAATCATTCCCCACCTCAAGACAGATTTTCAAGTGGGACACAAGGAGCACAATTGCTTTTGTTATTTTGGAATGGACTTTGCTACTGTGAAAGGAGAAGTGGAAATGCAACAGGATGTTTACATACAGAATCTTGAACCTATTGTCATGGACTCGTCAAGACCGATGAGCATAATTCTCCTCGAACACACCGTGAGACTGACAATCTGAGGTCAAAGATAGGTCAGCTGCTCTGGGACAGACAGAGTAGGCCAGATATCATGTTCAAGCCATGCATCTTTGCATCCACCTTAAAACACACTGTGCAAACCTTGCATGAAGCAAATAAAGAGATGAAGAAACTTAAATCAGAAAGTGTCACCCTAAAATATCAGAACTTAAGAGATGATGATTCCTTGAAGCTAGTTGTTTACAGTGATGCATCAATGGGAAACCTAAGTGATGGTGGAACACAAGGTGATCTCCTTGGGCTGATGACCAAGGAAGGAAAATTCTCACCTATCTGCTGGCAATCAAAGAGTGCATGGGTCAATGGCTAAGATCTTGAGATCCATATCACTGTTTGTCAGTTATGTCATTGTTTCACTTTATGTGTCATGTATCATGTCCAGCATAAGTCTTTCATCTCTATGATTGTGGGGAAAAAACTATCAGACAGGCAGTGTTGAGCTGCGGAGACACACAGTTCTCTTACCGTGTCTTGCTGTTTTTTTGTCTGTTTGTTAGCGATTAAATCAATAAAGACAGACTCAAGTGGATTACTAACAACTTGGATGAAATACAGTAGATGCACGTAAGTCAGGACCCGCAGCAAACTGAATAAACCCGCTCACCGGCAGGAGAAGCGCTTGTTCTCGCTGATGGAATTGATAATGCCTTATTCTTGTCTTCCCTCTACTGTGAAATAACTACAGAAAAAAGTTGGACATGGCATCTTACCCGTGATATGTGTCACATACAACTACTCGCTTGTGGATGCCATTAAGTCGTCAGAATCTGTAACAGAAAAACGACTGAGAAGAAACAAGTGGCATAAAAGAGCTATTCCAAAGCAAAAGGATCAAACATGTCCTCAGGTCAGCTCCAAAGGAATAATTGACAGATTATTTCTCTTCTCTGATTCTGAAAGTGCTGAAGGATGGGAAGTGGAGACTAATGAAAACTAAGCCATTCAAAAAAATGTAAATAATAATGCTACAGTTACTGGTTGTTACCGTTTTGAAAGTTCTTGTCATAATGTTTAATTTGTAATTACATCGCTGTTGAGTGTTAACCATTATTTGCATTTTTTTAAAGATGAAGATTGTAAAGTTAAATTTGTTTGCATGTTTATTCTGTTGTCTATGCCGATTCCCAACAAGTTGAAGAGGCGTGCTTAGTGATGACGTAAGCGAGGAATCGACTGGATGATTTGGCAGTTGTTACCTTGTGCGGCTATTGAGCTGTTGAGAATAACGAATAAAAGGACAAAATAATCATTGAATATTAACAAGAGAGGGCTGCTGGAAATAATAAAATCACGCACGCTATACTCCAGTTGGATTCAACACAAGTTAGAAAATAACACACTATAGCAGCCTTCAAGGACCTGAGTTTGACACCTGTGGTGTACCTGCAGCTCTTGAAATGCCCCACTCGCTGTCAGTCTCTCGGCAGCTTCCAAGACTAGTTGTCTTCTCGTCTTTTCAACAAATTGGGGGGGGACGTCCAGTTCTTTGGAGAAGAATTGTAGTGCCCTTTTTTTTCACTTGACGATTACTGTCTAAACTGTATTCCATGTTACATTTAATGTCATGGACGGCTAAATTTCATTTAAGGTTATTCAGAGGCACTTAAAATGGTAGAAGATGTGTACTGACTCCAATTTAACATGAGATTGAATGTAATTTCTCAATTCCGAGCACAACACAGCATGGGGCAGTACGGCTGAGGTAGTTGAGTGGTAATCTCCCACCAAAGGTTTGTGGGTTTGATCCTCAGCCCTTGCGTCAAACTGTCCTTCGACAAGATACTGAAACCCCAGTTGCCAGTGATGCTGCGTCATCAGTTGGTGAAAGAGAAAACGGTGTTTAAGAGCTTTGAATACCTTGTACAACCCAAGTTATACGATACAATTTTATTTAAATAGCGCATTTCACAACAGCTCGAGCTGAAACAATGCCCTTTCCATATGGTGTAATATAAATTATTAGGAAAAGTAGACCACACACTGAAAAGCATAAACACATATACAATAGATAGCAGAAGAACAGAAAAACAACGACAGTCTCAAGTTGAGTCAAAAGCTAAAGAATAAAAATGTGTCTTCAAACGAGTTTTAAAAGTGAACAGAGGGGGCTTGTCTAACATTTAAATGGAGGTTATTCTATCGGGAAGGACCGGCAACAGAAAAGGCACGTTCCCCCTTGAGGATGTCCTAAGTCCATGGCACCAGGATGGCCGAGTGGTCTAAGGCGCCGCGTTTCGGTCCCAGTCTCCCCAGGAGGCCTGGGTTCGAATCTCTTTCCAAATCAACGCTGGGAAATCCAAAGAGCTGGTGGTGGATTTCCGCAAGCGTCAGCACTCTCCACCTGCACCAGTGAATATCCAGGGAACAGACGTTGAGAGGGTCTCAACTTACAAGTACCTGGGTGTTCATCTGAACAATAAACTGGACTGGAGCGACAACACAGACGCTCTCTATAGGAAGGGTCAGAGCAGACTCTTCCTACTCAGGCGGCTGAGGTCCTTTGGCGTTCGGGGAACACTCCTCAGGAACTTCTATGACTCGGTGGTTTCATCAGTCATCTTCTATGGAGTGGTCTCCTGGGCAGGAGGCATCTCGGGCCGAGACAAAAAGAGACTGGACAAACTGGTGAGGAGGGCCAGCTCTGTCCTGGGCTGCTCCCTGGACTCTGTGGACTCAGTGGGGGGCAGGAGGATGACAGCAAAACTGTCATCAATGCTGGACAAACCAGCCCACCCATTCAATGACACTCTGAGAACACTTTACAGCTCCTTCAGTGACAGACTTTTACACCCTCGCTGTACCAAAGAGAGATTTCGCCGCTCCTTCCTGCCGACTGCTGTCAGACTTTTTAACAAGAACATTGGGTCAGGCCTACAAACAGGAGGGCATTAGTGCAATTGTGCAGTCCTAGAATGCAATATACACTACTACTTTACTTTCAGCCAAGGGTGTACTTAAACATCGACCAATGATGTATTTTGTTTACCATTACAGTATTCTTATTACAATACTTCTATCACTGTAGTATTTCTACCACTGCAGGATGTTCACTATTACAGTACTTTTATCATTGCAGTACTTTTATAATTACGGTATTTCCTATCATTGCGGTACTTTTACTATTACAATACTTCATCATTGCAGTATTTTTCCATCGTTGCAGTACTTCTACCATTATAGTACTTTTATCATTGCAGTATATTTTATCATTGCAGTACTTTTACATTACAGTACTTTTATCATTGCAGTATTTTCTATCATTGCAGTACTTTCCTGTCATTTCAGTACTCTCACCATTACAGTACTTTTATCAGTGTAATATCTTTATCATTGCAGTATTTTCAATCATTCAGTAGTTTTTATCATTACAGTGTTTCCCCCTCTGTATAATGGACAGGCATTAGGAGTGTTTCCTTACACTTAGATACGTTTATACTGTGTATATTTGCATGCTTTTTATGAATGTCTGCTGCTAATGTTACACATTAACGGCTACATTACGCCGCCGACTCTGTGTGATCTATATCTTTGCTGCTGTAACACTTCAAATTTCCCCATTGTGGGACTAATAAAGGACATCTTTATCTTTATCTTTACCTCCAGCAGCATTTGGTCCGCAGACCTGGGGTAGCGGGCATTAAGGTGGGTAGGTGCATTAAGCAAATACATTTCTGTTCTCTAATGCATTGCATTTGTTTCAATTTAATTGTACAGGTTTTAGACCAACGTAATGGTGGAAAAAGTTCCTTTTGAAAAACCTGACATCTGAAGATGGGTGTGTCGACTTCCATTGAAAGGTTATTTCCCAATACTAACATTTTTCCATACCTGATGGGTTGTCTTGTTTAGAAACTCCTTGTGTGATTTAACTCGACGGATTTCATTGTAATAGTAAGTCTGAGCATGTTCATAAAAGGCATTCTCCAACCTAAAGAGACAAAAAAATAATTTCAAAACACCATTTCATGCCAACAAAAGTGTACACATCTGTTAAAATGCCAATTCAGAGGGCTAAAACATTAAAAGAAAAAAGGTAAAGGAGTGTCAGAGAACTACACCATGACAAAAAGATAACTGTCTAATAGTCTGACTCATATGAGGTAACCAAGATTCTAGAAACAGCTCGCAATAAGATGTACTGCAGCTGTACGCCAATCCTAATTACCCACACACACACACACACACACCCACACACACACGCCCACCCCCCCCACACCCACACACACACCCGCACGCACGCACACACCGTGTTGAAATACATTAAACAATTGTGACAAATTACAAAGCAAATTCAAAATGGTGGACTTCCTCTGGACTTTTTTGCAGACCTTGGGCTGTGACAGACGCCACAATGTTTTTGTTGATTTTCTTGAAAGTACAACCCAGAATCCTTTGTTAAAAATAAATTATGTGTGTTGCTGCACCCCCCGTCGTATAATCTCTTGAAATGGGTTGAGTTTGTCCGACCCAAATTTGAACTCAATCGGGTTAACTGTATTGGACGAGGTAGGTAAAGTATGACACCTGTAAATCTACAATGATGGGTAGAAACTGTACTTTCAATTTCTCAGAATTCAATTCCTGTACATGTTAGGGTATGTGTACCAAAGAAGACAACGTTTGCATGATATCGGATTAATGCAAGATGTGCACTTTCACTCACATACACTGTTTCTTACTGTTAGTCACAATTGCACTAAGTTGATTGAACCTGATAGCATGGTCAAGAGACTAATGCAAGTGATGACAACAACAGCATACAAGTCTTCAAGGTATATTAGGCATTTGATGGAATTAACTTGTCGTTAAGGGCACCTTATAATGTAACCAACCAGGTGGTCAGTGTGTGGCAGAACAAACAGACTCTTTCCGGAAAGATCACAGGCATGACAGATAGCTGCAGCTCTTTCAGATGCCACCAAGTCTTCTCCTATAAAAACATGAAAAAGAAAATGTCACACAAAAACAATAAAACAATGGTTTCTATAAAATGCACAGACAATGAGACAATCCAAAAAAGGGGAGCTCTCTAATCTCGTTGCACACTGTACAATGACAATAAAGGGATTTCTGATTCTGATCAATTCCCAAAATCAGGAACAATTGTCACCCATTTTATACCTTTTTTCCACCAATAAATGATGAAAACGTATTTGCAAAGCATCTATTTCAGTTGCAGTTAAGTTCAATTGAATGTCTTGATGGGTGAAAAAAAGCTCTCACCATGTATTGGGGTATTGAACAATACTGTATGGTAGGCCTTGCACGATATTGGAAAAAAACTTACATTGCGATTTTAAACAAAAAATAAATAAAAGAGCAGGTGCACTAGTCCCTTGACTCCGTTCCAAAAACCTCGAAAGGAGCAACAGTTATAAACATCTAAGATAAAACGAAAATAAAAATATATTAAACAATTAAAAAAGCAGGTGTATTGCTGTAGCAAAGTTGTAAATAACTTAGAACAAAAATATAAAAAATAAATGAGGAGGTGCAAACAGCAACTTTTGATAGTCGATAGTCAGACGGATGTATGGCGCTCATGTTCGGCGTTGTGCTGCGTGCAATAGCTCATCTTCAACGTGTATCTTTTTATTCTACAGCTCTGGGATGGCCACTTGAGAGAAATACGGGCGCAACAGCATTTTATACCTTTTGTCGGGCGTGTGGATACGGTGTCTTTCGCCACGTGGAAGGTTATTGCATTTGTGATTTGTCGATGCCGTTTTGGACTTCTAATCATAAGGTGTTATAATAAAGGCATCTGTCATTTTTTTGAGTAGATGGTTTCATATCGGGTCCCACTAATGAGTTTGAACTGGTTATACGGGGGTTCGTAATAGCAATTCAAATGGTCGACAGGTTTGTTGTTGTTACCTCGTGTTGCAGCAACAACGGCGAGGCACTGTCGGCAGAAGTTTTTTTTGTTTTTTGTGCGTGTGTTGTATATTCCTTCTATAACCGACATAATTCCATATTTTGGATGTTGAATTTCTTTTGGGGACGAAATCTACTGCGGCTTCTGCTGCCGTCTCCTCCTCCTGTTTTCAAGGCAGACTGCAGTGGCTGTGAGAGTGGAGGCTGGGGGGGGGGGTGATGACTAATTAGCAGGGTGGGGGGGTGAGCAAGACTGTCTGTGTAGTCTCTACAATGTAGAGCATAGTGTAACGTGCTGCTTTTATGACGCAAACCAAAAGTTTCCGTGTTCTAAAAGAGAAACGTCGCATGTCCTACGATGTGACTATTGCGCATGCACACATCGCAATCGCAATGTTCAAACGGCATATCGTGCAGGCCTACTGTATGGAGTGTATCTTTATGCAGGCTTCTATCCTAGCAAACATCAACCCCACCACCTGACAACGTAACTCTGTATATGGCGCAATGTTCATATATTTTTGGCAAATGTTAAAATTGTCAATAGATACTTGAAAATACATTGCTTTTTGCCATCAAAACTGCTTTTGGAGTTCTTTTGTGTTTTTCTTTTAGTAGACAAGAACTATTTATATATTTGAGCTGTAATTAAAGCCAACAACATTGGTGTCAAAGTTGAAGTTTTAACGGAGTTTCACTATCATAAGGCGCACCCAAAAGTCTAATTTACCCCCCAAAATGGACAGGGCGCCTTATAATACAGAGAGCCATATGTGTGAACCGAGTTCCAAAAATCTGTAACAGTTGTGTGACTCCGCTGGATGGACTGGGAGCATTTCCTGCTGACAGGCTGCTTATATAGAGGAAAGGTGGACTTTTTTGACAAGAGCATGAAGACATTAAAGGGTGAAGAGTGGGCGCGAAAGATGACGGAAAGACACGCCCCCTGTATTGTTGATATGTATTGCCGATATGGACATTGTGCAAAACATTGCTTTGGCTCAGGATACCCAAAAATGGCAAATCCGAAGAGACACACCAACAACGCAGAGTTTAAACTGCAAGCAATCAGTTACACAGAGGGACATTGGAATTGAGCAGCTGCGAGAGAATTCAAGATCAACCAATTTATTGTTCGCAAGTGGAGGAAGCAGGAAGACGACCTATTTTTGCTTTTATTAACTTTTTGAACATTGAAAATTAAAACTCACAAAGGATAATATACATTTGAACAGTCTGTAAACAAAAATATATATAAAATAAAAGGTATTCATCAGTAAAAAATAATATGAAAGACAAGTTTCACCAAGTCAAGAAGACAGAGCTGAGTTTCCATGGAAACAAGTGGAGGGGGTCCGAGTTGGAAGATCAACCGCAGCAATGGATTAATGATCAAAGAACAGCAGTGAGAAATTGCTAGAGTCACTATTCGACAGAGGGCAATAACGCTCACAAAAGAAATGAATATAGAATATTTTCAAGGAGGTGCTTTCGTTTTATTATAAGAATGCGGCTACTATCCATCCGGGCAAAGACGACCATTTTCCACTTGTACTGCAGTATAAAGATTGCCGACAAACACATCCAGCTCAACCACATCCACATGGATGGGGGGCCGCTCACTTTCGAAAATCTCGGTCGCAAGTCGTCTTTTACCGTTGTGCCCGGTTGCCATGGTCATGGACAGACACTGCCACCTATGGTAATTTTTAAGAGAAGGCGCTGTTAGGTTACAGTCTAACAAAAGAGAGAGAGAGACAGAGAGAGGGTGACTTCACTTCACTTCTCAACTTCACTCTGCTGATGCCACACTACTCACGACATCTCGTAAACCGGCGTCTGATTGGCTGTGATGTCAGCAACATTAACTGTAATGGGTCCGATTAACTTTTACACAGACGCTGCACAAAGCGAAATCTCTCTAACCAGCCATCAGATTGGCTGAGACGTCAACAACATTAAATGAAATAGGATATTTAATGTTTGAATAGTTAAATGTGAATTGGGATTTCATGACCATTATACCGTGTGTTAGCACCCTCTGCAGGTAAAGATTTGAGACTACAGTCTGTTGTCAAGTTTGGGATTCTTTTTAAACATTTGCAGGGGGACATATTAAGCATGTCATCTTTTGCAGCAAAGCAAATTTTAAACTTTAATATCACATATTGTTTGAAAAACTAGATTTTTTTTTGTCCCAGACTGAATTGAAGTTTGATTGAAGTTTGAAGTCAATCGGATGACTCCTCGAGGATCAGGGTCAAAAGTATGACTCGCGTAAATGTGCATAAATGGGCTAAAAATTAGCATTTGCCATCAGGTGAACTAGAACCAGCTGAGTTGGTCACAATTACAACCAGCTCGTTCTGTTCCTTAAAAATCCACCACCACCATTGCTCATTTCTCCTGCTCCATAACAAACAGGTTGGCGCTCTACTCACGGTGGTTCTAAACTTGGTAAACTGAGCTAAGTGGAAGCCAGTGGAATTCACTATTGTAAATATTTTTCTCTTTCTTTTGGGTTGCTTTATTTTTGTTATTTTGTCACTTGAGTCCGCACTGTAAATATCTTTTCACCTACTGGGCAATTTTTGTGGCAATTAAAACTCACTGAACTTCATTTTTTTCGTGCCATTATTTTCAATTTTTTCACGAAAAAACCCGTGACAACGGCCAACTGCATACCCATTTAACTGATTGGAGGTTAAGTTAATGTCAAAGCCAAATGCTTCAATTGATTTATACTAAATTTGATTTTTTACTTTTTTTTTAATTGATTGTATGAAATAACCTTGTGCAATTTTAGAACCCTGAGAACACTGACTGAACTTGAACATACCTCTGAACTAGTTAATTGATGAAGTGCACTACTCTAGAAATATATTTTAGAACATGAGATTTTCACAAAATGTGAATTTATATTTACAATTATTTTGTATTTTAGCATTTGCTAATTTCTATAGATTATGTAATTATTACCACTATGAATTATGTTTATAGGGTTTATTGTTTTTATAACAAGTAAATTGTGTATAATTGTGCTGATCTAGTCTTGTTTTAGGTCAGTCCCCCCCCCCTTGAATATGGACCACAACCACTTGATGGCGAGCTACACAAGTACTGCTGAAAAGCAGATAAAAAAACAAATCCCCAATAAGAACTTCAGCTTTGCAGTCCGTGTTTTTTTTTCTTTTTCCCCTTGCTCATTAGTGCAATGGATTTTTGTTATTGTTGTCAGTATTTTGATAATATTTCTTATAAATCTAAATTACAATTGTGTGATTATAAATACCTGTTTGTAATTAATATGAATTTAAATACTTTATAATATATCTTTTGAAACTCTATTTTTGTCTTGGTGAAATTTTTCCCACTTCGAGATTCCATAGTCGATCCTTATCTGAGACAAAAGTAGTCAGTATTATGCCTAGCCCACTCACGTTACACATTCCATTGCTTGAGTCCCAAAAATAACTAGAGCTGAAAGAAGCTATAAAGGAAGCTTGCAGACCTGGCAAAGTTGTGGTACTGGCACGATGGGACACGGACACATTGAAATTGCAATTTTGGGAAAATTAGGTATGTCAGATTCAAACCAATTTTGATTAAATATAATCCCTATAAAAAGCCAAAAATTTGATAGGAAATTTTATAAAGCTGACTTCCTCTTGATTCTGTTAGAATTTTTTTTTTTAAATCTTGGGTTTTTACAAGAGCCTCCAACTTTTGCTAGAGCTTGTTGCGCTAAAAAAACTTGTAGTGGCGTTATCGAGCCATGTTTTTCTTTTTAACATCATATAATAACCTAATGAAATATCATTGCTGCTGCCAGGCCTGAAGTTGTCGCAATCGTGGGTTTTTTTTTGGGGGGGGTGAATTGAAGTTGCCAAGGCAACAGCTTTGCATAAAATTTCATGAACTATGTGTTGCATTATGATGAAGCCTAAAACCTCTTTCGAACAAATGTGAGATAAATCTGATCAGCCTAAATAGACGAAATACACCAAACATTAAAAAATATATTTCCTTACGACAGTCTTTTAAAACTCCCACAGTAAACAAATAAAACATTGCTGATTTTTTCAGGCCTGATATGTGAGAAAAGTTTTATGAGTTTTCATGGATATTTAGTCCATCAAAATCAGTGTTCTTTTATTGGAGAACTGTGCAAAACCACAGCCACAGCTTTTCACAAAATATTACAAATTTTGTATTGTGACATCTTGAAGGCCAAGACACTCATTTGAGCAAATATAAGGTTACCTTTTAACCTGTGCGGAGAAATCCATCAAAGAAAATTACTTGTTTTTGCGTAAAAACAACTTTTGTATTTGGACATCATAAAGGCGTAAATCCTCTTCAGAGCAAGTATGAGGTAGATCATGTAAACTCTTTAGGAGAAAAACATCAAAGAATGAAATAGCTTTTTCCTTTAGTCAGTAGATGGCGCTATCACTACAATGAAAAATAAGTTTGTAGAGAAGTGTGTGAGAAATCAGAGGTAATTGTAAGAGCCATATTTTGAAATGTTTTATCTCATTTTGAATTCATTATTATTATTGTTATCTTCTTAATATATTATTTTGAGATGCACAATGTGTAATTTCATTTAAGAAGAAACTTTAGTTTAGTATTGTGTATAGTGTTCCTGGACGAATGAGCAACACATGAGTACCGTATTTTCGCGATCATAAGGCACACTTTAAAGTCCCAAATACTCCACAAAATAGACGAGGCACCCTGTAATAGGATGCGCCTTGTGCGGAGACTGCAAGCCGCTGACCTGTACATGTGCTATTGTGTCGAGCAACAGGCCAGTTCACCCAAAGGGCTTTTCAGAGTGCATGTTAGCACACCCTGCTGGTTAAAATCTGAGACCGCTGGGTGCAGAATTGATTGTGACAAATACATTCTATCAATACCTCTTTTGAGGATGGTTTGAGACAGTACGTAGTTAGAGGAGACCAGTAAGTACTTGCGTGAGAGAGCTAGACAAAAGGGCAGCTGACCATGATGTCGTAGTCTGTCTTATCATTCATGTTGTTGCAAGCAAGACACAGCACTGGTTTAGACAACAGACAGCAAAAAAAAAAAGCAAAAAAAAAAAAAAGCACACCACTCAAATCTCTCTAATGAGCTATCTGATTTGCTAAGGTTAATAGGCTCCCAGAATGCATTGCAACTTTTTGTGTTATTTTTATTTCTTTTTGGGATATGAAAGGCATGTTTTGTGTTAATTGTATTTCTTTCATTGTTTGCTTGTACGCTGTTCAGTGAAAGTTTAGTTTTTTTTATTTAAAACCGTGACTCTAAGGAGTGTGGCGACGAGTGACATCCCTCCCTCTGATATTGTTGGTTTGCTTGATTGTCACATGAGCTCCTCCTACAGCATTAGTGGTACTTCCATTGACAAAGCTGCCTTTCTTAAATGGAGTGCTGGCAAGCGCAAGTTAACATGCGTGAGCTAACATGCGCAAGCTAGCATGCGCCTCATAGTGCAATGGGGCTAGTGTACGTGTTAAATACAGAACTGGCACCCACCACTGACGCTATGGCCTTTGATACAGCGCGTCTTTTGGACGCAAAAATACGGTAGCAGTGACGTACCGTATATATGTTAGTCATGTGATGCACCCCATTCTCATTCAGGTCGGGTGGTGGTGACAGTTTTTCTGACCAACCTCGAGCAACGACCTTGATCAGCGACCAACGTTACGATAAAGAAATAATCACCAATCATTGAATTTCAGTACAACGAAAGGACAAGTTTTTTTTGTATTTGTGTTTTGACTTATTTGTAAACCTGTGGAACAAAGATCCTTAGTTGTAAGTTTTGTCGCGTCAGACTGGTTATTTATTCAGCCGCTCCCAAGGTGGCACATAAAACAAGAAGGAGTTGCCACCACACAGTCAGAAAAAACTCCACTGGAAGCCGGGAAAAATTCACCAGAAAGTCAGAACTTACCTCAACATCCAGGAAGCCTGCCTCGGATGATCGACATGGATCGGATCCATTGAAGGAGAAGGCAAGTTTGAGGAAATGAGCTACTAACGTTGCTACGTTAGCCTGCTAGCGAGCTTCGCTGTCATTGCGTCACTCAAGTCAAGTGGAAGTCAAGCAGTAAGAACGCGAGCTTTCGACTCGTTCATTCACAAAAGTTTGGAACCATCTGCTGCTAAGATAATTGCTGCACTTCAAAGAATTGAAGGAAATTAGCATTTGATGTTGGAAAAGTTCGACTATTTGGACATTTGCTGGTAAACGGACCAGTAATTAATCAAGATGCCAAACGACCCAGAGAATGAACAGACACCCGCTGATTTTGGCCACCACAAGAGAGCACCACAGCCCACCGAAAAGGCATTGCAAGAAAAACTGTGTCGTCGAATTGGAAAAGGAAAGGAAAGCTTGGCAAACACACATCGAAAATGAATAAAGTAGATGTCCATCGTTTGGACCGACAGAACCACAGTTTCAAGATACATCGACAACGAAAACAGTTGCTTCAAGACGTTTGTTGCAAATAAGGTCAAAGTGATAAGAGAACATAGCCATCCTTCCCAGTGGCATTATGTGAAGTCCAGCGACTACCTGGCGGACCAAGCCTGAAGGGGAATGAAAGTGAAGGATTTTATTCAAAGCAAGACTTGGTTGCGAGGCCCAAGTTTCCTTCAGATGTCTCAGAAAGATTGGCCTGAAGTGCCTAATGTGAAAGACCTACTCCAAGATGACCCTGAGGTCAAGTCGTATGTCGCGAAGGTGGAAGAGGATGGACAGGAAAGGGTGCTGCCCTTGAATGAGTCAATACTACATTACTCTGAATGGACAAAGCTGAAAAGGGCAGTGGCGTGGTTTTAAAAGCTGAAGCAGTTGCTGCTGCACCTGAGAAAGAAAAGTCTTCATGGACAAGATCAGGAAGACTGAGAGCCAGCAAAGCCGACAAGAGCATCCGGTAACAGAGCACATGAAAGGACTTTGGCTGACACTTCAGCCAACGCTGCTCACAATAGAGGACCTAGAAGAGGCTGAGAACGACCTGATACAGCTTAGTCAAAAACAAACATACCCAGAAGAAATGTTAGCTCTACGAAACAGTGGACATTCGAGAAAGCCTAGTCCAATCTACAAACTGGATCTCTTTCTGAAGGATGGAATCACGCCAGCACTTGCGATATTTTGCAGACGTTCTCCCACCGCTGCTCTCATCTTGCAACACATCCACAAAGAAATAGGACATTGTGGACGTAACTACATGTTGGCCAAGCTGCGCACAAGGTATTGGATACCTCAAGTAGGCTCAGTAATCGGAGGCATGGTTTCAAGATGTACTGTCTGCAGAAAGCTCAACAGTAGGACAGGAGAGCAAAAAATGGCCCATCTGCCATTGGATCAAGATCAGCCTCCGTTTTACTAATGTAGGAGTGGAATTTTTTGGGCCTTTTGAGGGTAAGAGGGGGCAAGGCCATGTAAAAAGGTATGGCGCACTCTTTACCTGTCTCACCACAAGGGTTGTCCACATCGAGATCGCCCATAGTCTGGAGACAGACTCTTGTATAAACGCGCTCTGCCGCTTTATATGAGGAAAAGGTCAGGCCAAGATCATGCGGTCAGACAATGGGACCAATTTCATTGCGCCTGAGAGAGAGCTACGCGAGTCTCTTCAAGAATTCAACCAATGACAAATGGAATGATGGAGAAAGGAGTTGAGTAGATCTTCAATGCCCCCGCAGCTTCTCTTCACGGTGGCGAGTGTGAAAGACAGATTTGCACAGTATGGAAGATCTTAAACTCAATCAACAGACAACAGTCACTGGTTGATGAAAGGCTGTTAACCGTCATGTGTGAGGTGGAGTCTATTATTAACAGCAGACCTCTCACCCTGGCATCGGACGACCCAGATGATCTTGACGTTTCGACACCAAACCACTTGCTGCTTCTGAAGGCACAACCCAGCATTCCAACAGGAATTTTCTCTCTGGATGACCAGCATGCTCGAAGATGGCATCAGATGCAATATAGTGCAGATCTGTTTTGGACCAGTTGGCTCAAGGAATACCTGCAAATGCTCCAGAAACGGCAAATGTGGTCGAGACCCAAGAGGAACCTTCAAGAGGGCGATGTCATCTTGATAGCGGATGTTGCTGCACCACACAACACCTGGATGATGGGCCGGGTCACAAAAGCCTTTCCTGATGCTAAGGGTGTGGTAAGACGAGTTGTTGTGCAGACAAAGACCAGTCAGGTGGACAGACCAGTGAGTAAGCTCTGCTTGTTTCAAGAGTCAACATGAAGATTAAGGACTCATACTCTGGACTCAATTGAAAATGTGAGCTTTAATAGTTTACGTTCATGAGTAAGGAATCTTACTTAAATACTTGGGATTGCGCTTATATTTGCTGTCTGATGGCTCTTGAGTAATATATTAGAATTATGTAATTGTTCCGCCCACAGCATAAACAGTTAGGGGCCGGAAATGTAAGAGCCATATTGAGAAATCGTTTCTTTTATTTTGAATTCATGATTATTATTTTCTTATTATTTTGAGACGCACAATGTTTGATTTCATATAAGAAGAAACTTTAGTTTAGTATTGTGTATAGTGTTCCTTGACTAATGAGCAACACGTGAGTATTAGTGGAGTGCCGTATGTAACCAAGTTAAAAATACTCATATTTTCAACTGAATGTGGTTTAATAGTTCATAGTTTCAGGAATATAAATATGTTGTTAAAAGCAAAACTATAATTACAAGCAATAAGGTTATTGGGTTTCCTAATATGGGGAGGTTGAATATATGATGTTATTAAATTTCTGATAAGTTGTTTGTTTTGTTATATAATTTCTGTTGAAATGTGTTTGGTATAATATCCCATGAAACAAAAAAAATAGGTATATAGTTAGTGTTACAAATTTGTGTATCTCTTTTTGGTATTAAGATCACATCCGAGCTGAGAGAGAGAGAGGGAGAGAGACGATGGCGGCTGCGGAAAGGAACGAGGACCAGTGTACAGTAAAGTGGACCTTCATGATTTTTTTTAGCGAAAGTGTTCAACTGGGACTCTTTCAGGAACCTTTGTCTAAGAGTTGGTCAGTTTGAGTGGACTACTCGACGGAAGACCGACGGTCGTGGAATTAGCCACTAACACAGAGGCTAATCGGCGCACATGGACTTTGCTCCGCAGATAGCGACAAGCTAACTCATTAATTAAGGCCTGCGTGGATGAAGAAGTGGACGACGACGACCAGGACCCTGAGCGGTCAACACAGAGTGGTGGACTTGGAGCACCTGGCCGACACCGCATTGTGGACTTGGAATCTCAGCTTTGCCTTTCGTTTTTCTTGCCATCTGGACCATAGAAGTGAACCTGTATCATTGGAAGCTAGCATTGTTTCTTTGCCTTCGGTTGAAGGAGCCACTTTGTTTTAGGCTACTACGCAAGTGTGTTTATTGCCTTCTTGATGAAAGCTTGTTTTATAAGCAATAGTGCTATTTTGAGGTTCAAAAATTTTGCAATGTTATTGTCCTCTTAAGAGAGACTAGTGGAGGGGCAGAGTTTATCAGCCATTTAAAAAGCAAATTGCAATTTACTACTTTTCAACGACCCGGTAAATAGATGCACATAGGGTAAATGTTTGAGTAATAGTTATATAAGAGAAGAACCTGGGTTAGCCACCTCTCAATATAGTCACCCAGGCTAGAGAGGAAATATATGTTAGTCATGTGACGCGCCGCATACTCATTCAGAAGGTCGGGTGGTGGTGAGAGTTTTTCTGACCGACCTCGAACAAAGACCTCGATTAGCGATCTCGATCAACGACCTCGACCAATGTTATGTTTTGAGTTATTAGTAAACCTGTGAAACTAAGATCCTGAGTTGGAAGTTTTGTCGTGTCAGACTGGTTATTCATTCACCCACTCCTACGGTGGCAAGTAAAACAAGAAGGAGTTGCAGATACCGTAATCATCATTTCTTTAAGTTGTATTGCATTCTATAGTGTTTGTGTTTTAGATTGTATTCTAATTTCCTGCTAATTTATATTACACCATATGGAAAGCGCGTTGTTACAGCTCCAGCTGTTGTGAAATGCTCTATATAACGTTGTGTCGTATTGTATAATGTACAGCCACTATTGTCATGAAGTCAACGCCAACCTTTAAACTAAATTCAAAATGGCAGACTTCATGTGAAGTCTGGCATATGGATTCGTGCGACTTTTTTATATCAATTAGCCTGTTACATATGCTACCAATTTTTCATAGTTCTGGATGAAATGTACAATTGGGGCTGTTTTTTTTTTTTTTTTTTTTTTTTAACATTTCCAGGCCTGAACGATGCGCAAAGACTGATGAGTTTTCATGCTTATTTAGTCTGTCAAAATCAGTTTTGTTTAATTGGCGAACTGTCCGTTATCACGCCCACAGCTTTCAGCGATAAATCACACAAATTTTTATTTCAACATCATGAAAGGACTAAATACTCGGGCAAATATGAGGTCGATCTTGTAAACATGCAAGGAGAAAAACTTCAAAGAATACTGACGACAAATCAAACAGCACTTCACAGACAACAAATATGATACAGAACATTTTCCACATAGGCCGTAGAGCTGCAGACATAAATTGGGCACTGGAGAAGTCACAAGAACGCCATTGCAAAATCACAAAAGACAATGTGAGATCGGAGCACACACAATTGCACACAGACAAGATGGCAGGAGAATGCCAGCCTTGGGATAAGCCATGGGAACCAGACGGGGATCAACCTTCCAGGCAATAATCAACCAGGAGATGACCTTCCCTAGGACGTGGACCCATGCCATGGGAGTGAGCGAGGACGACCGATTTCAACCTACATTACCCTTGGCATAGAAACCTGGCTAGAGAAATCATAAAATGTGAGGACAGCCTTGTAGAAAGCGCGATTTTTCCAACAGCACACGCTCGAGTGCAGGTCCTCGTGAGGATGAGAAAAGCCGCCCAGATATATGACTTGTACTATTTTCCTGAACTCCTGAAACTGAAGAAACTATATATCGGAACTAAACTTGAATCAGTTTTTGAGTCTTTATTTGACCCTTTTCTTTTTGAAAACAAAAAACGAACACGTACTGGACTAAATGTGGCTTATTAAAGTCCCTAAATACTTCTCATTTCCTTCGTGACTAAATTTCAACGGGACGTATAGTGTCCCAGAGTTGGAAACTACCAGTGTTGGAGAGCCTAAGGTGGACTGTATAGGTGACTCGGCTCAAAGGTGATATGCTCTTTTCACCCCCGGGTGTCGGTTAGAACACAAGGAAGAGTTCAAGATGTGGGTTGGCAGTTTAATGGTTTCTCATCAACCAATGTAACATGTAACAGCACAGACAACAGGCTGACAAACATCGGCACAGGTAGCAATGCTACTAGGATGTAGATGCAGAGCTAGTGAGTGTGAGCTAGTTGAGCGTGTGAGAGAGTGAGCGTGTGAGCATGTGGTTCTGTACCAGAAGAGAAAACAACATATGACTGCATGGCTCAACTGAACACAATTGAAACTGAAGAACAGTTACAAGTAGGCTGTACAATCTACTCTGCATGAGTTAACTACACAAAGCCAAATGAGACATGCATTGACTTTGCGACACTGAATAATGACCGACTGCAGCCGTGGACGGTGCGCAATGGCGCCGTCAATGAGGAACGCGCACTGCCCGGAAAACACACGAACACTGAGGCATCGAACACATCTCATGCTAGTGGCTGTCGGCTAACAACTGCTGCGCAACAGGCAGTTGTCAGTAACCCGCATGCAGGTACTTCTCGCGAGAGCTCAGCACTAACGCGATTCTAATCGTACAATAAGAACGCAAACCATGTTGACATCCACTCTTAGTAACCTTTCTAACAACCAGAGATGGGCATCGTCAGTCCGTCGATGACCTTCTGCTTCTGTCAGGCCAGCCCAATACAATCTGAGTCATCGGCAACAGCCAAACAAAGTTGAGAACGGACTTACCGATACTACATCACACACATGTGCCTCACACCTGGCAAATCAATTAAAAAAATAAACAAATTGTGTTGTACACCTTTTGGTCAGATAAATCTTAACAATATTGTCGCAAATATTGTCGCATATTGTTTTTATTTCACCAAATACTAAGCAGGGTGAGTGTGTCTGTTGTTATAATATTTTTCGTTATTTGGGTGCATGTCTGCTTGTGCACCGACTGAGCGTGACATTAAAATTCTGTTCTGGACCTCTACCGACTATCACCAGCAAGGGACGTAATGGGCCGGCCGGGGCTGGTGGTGTGGGGGTGTCCATAGGCACTCACAACACCTCAGTGATTGTTGATAAAGGCGGCATCAAATACTGGCAAAGGCATCTGCATGTGGTTGATTCGCATCAATTTTGAAAATCATCCGCCTAAAATATTGCATTTCAATATGTTCCCAAAGAGAAAATGTACCAATTTATCAATAAAAAAGTAGCACATAATAGAGTAATATTTACTTTCCTAATCAATTGTCAGAGCAAATGTGAAAAATATGATACAACCAGTCATGACCTTGTACTGAAAATCTAGGATAAAAACTTACAACATTCCTAAATCTTCCACCGTGTGGAAGCAGATATTATAATGATAAAAAGGCCTTGAATGCTCCGAAAACCACAATGGGAGTTCATATTGCATTTGCGTGTATTTCATAACTCAGTAGGGTCCTTACCTGGAGGCATCGGTGTTTTCCTTTGAATTAAAACTACAGCCACTTTTGTATTCCTGCTCTGGAGACTGGATCTAAAATGTAAGAGTTGATATTAATTGCAAAACTGTATAATATGTATGTATATATCTATTAGGGCTGGGCTAATTTACCGTTACCGAAATTTATTACAATAACCACCATCATTTTGCCCACGTCGGTAAATTCGGTGTTTAAAAAAAAAAAGAAACGTCATTTGTCTGCCGCTATGTTCATGGCCCTTTAAGACGGCTACCGCGCGTGTAGTCACGTGACTCCACCCATCTGCACAAGAAGACGCGGCGGGGGCTGGCGATTCAAATCAAGAAGCAGCTGACAAGGCTGAAGACGAAGTAATGTTAGTTGAAGTTGTTCCTGTTGTGCTTGCCCCGAAAAGAAATCTGTCGTTTGGAAATGTTTTGGGTTCCATAAAGACGATGTTTGAGCAAAAGAACACGAACTACAAAGTGCGTCGTAGCACCGAAAACAGCGCGTCCAACCTTTTCTTTTTACCACCTACAACACAACCACACTGTTGACTTGGAACTTGAGCTAAAAGCTCAAAGTGAGAAGCAAGGTTCGACAAGTGACAACAGCCCATAATGGAGGCGACACCATACGAGAGAAAGAGGTGGACGTGATAGCCTAGCACATAGCTGAAGATATAGCTCATCAAGCTACAGTGGAGCGCACAGGATTTAACCGACTTATGAAAGTAGACGGCAGGAGGTACGAAAATATTTTTCGCAAACCGTACTTCCCAATATGGACAACATCGGGACGGGAGCTTAGACATGTCAAGCATTTTGCGTCCACATTCGACTTGTGGTTGAGTCGCAACATGGATCCCTGTTTGACCCTGACTGTGCATTACATAGACGACAAGTGGCAACTACACACCAAAGTACTCGAGACGGCTGATGATGCACACTTGTTTATTTGGCTTGCATTGACATTTTTTTCATTTTATTTTGCATTTTGTTTACTGGCCACACTAGCTCCTTTCCACATGGCATTATTTATATTGTTTACAAGAGACCTTTACTTAAATCTAGGCCTTTGCACATGGCATTACAGCATCTTGGCGCAATCGGAAAAAGATTTTGCTAGAGGTATTCTCCTGTTCTTTGTGACATTGTTCAAGTCATGCAGAGCAAGCTATTTGGATTTGTTTATACAAATGAGTTTTGTACTTTTATTTTTCATTGAAAGTAATGTGTACCAGTTGGTCAATAAAAAAAACAGCTAATATGCATTTCCTGCATTTATTTTGATTTTGGTTCACGGGGTGAAATTTATTGTGCATTTATCGTTATCGAGGTAAAATATCCCAATTTATCGTGATATTGATTTGAGGTCATATTGTCCAGCCCTAATATGTATGCATGTGTATCATATATATATATATATATATATATATATATATATATATATATATATATATATATACACACACACACACACACGCATATATACACACACACACATACACATAAATAAATACATATAAATACATACATAAATAAATAAAGTACAAAGATATACTGAATGGCACTGGAGATTAGATCCAAGATGGCGCCATGGATGGTTCATAGATACTGCACTCCCTAGTAAGGATGTAACGATTCATCGAATATCGACATAATATTGATTTAAACCGCTGAAATTATGCATTGATATTATTATATAGTTTTATCGCGATCTCAGACAAGGCGATTTCAAGACCTCAAAGCTGCTTTTTTAAATGACTCTTGCGCCCCATGCTCCCGAAGAAGGAGAAGTCAGGCTAGAACCGCATTAGGGCAAAGAGCCACCAGCTATGAAAAGAAATGTATTTCAATCAATCCATATCTAGACATAAAATGACAGCTACATTAGCAATCAGTCCCAGTCCAAGAAAGGAACACGTAAACGGCTGACGTAATCATGACAAAGTCCGATGTCAAAAGTATATTAAATACTTGTAATCTTATCAATAATATTTGCGCTATTTTGCACCACAGAGTACTGAGTTTCGAGATCCACCCAATAATAGGTCATAAAATTATACATTTTAATCAGTTTAGCTTAGCTAAGAAACAATTATATTGACATATAGTCTGACACCTCGGTACAAAGAACATGTCCATTAGTAAGAAATGTAAAACATTTGGGGTTTAAAGAAATTGATTTTCATAACACACTTACACATAAATACAAAATTATACTTGACGGCAAGTAGTTTTTAAAAACTACCAGAAATAACTGCCGCCCTTACAAAATCTCTTTAGTGTCCTTACATTATTACAGTAATAGCGTTTGCTTTTAATGGTTTAATGGCATTTTCTGTCATGTTTGTAAATGTCACTGTACATTGTGCAGAAAATAGCAAATTAAATAAAAATCTCAGTATCGGTTAGAAAAATTGCGAATGGCAACACCTAACAATACAACAAAATCTACCTATTTCGTTCAAACACATTCAGATACAGTGCTAAAATATATATCGGTGGGTCATGGGGACAAAGGTACATACCGCAATTTGTATGTGTAGATTACATTATGCATACTAGAGAATCAAACCAAAACATTTTGTAGTGAGGTTGAATAAAAACAAAATTAAAACGTGTTTAGGGGCGGCACGGTGGGCGACTGGTTAGCACAATTGCCTCACAGTACAGATGTCGCGGGTTCGATTCCGGCTTCGACTCTGGCCTTCTTGTGTGGAGTTTGCATGTTTTCCCCGTGCCCGCGTGTGTTTCCTCCGGGTACTCCAGTTTCCACCCACATTCTAAAAACATGCATGGCAGGTTGATTGGACACTTTAAATTGCTCCTAGGTATGAGTGTGAGTGCAGATGGTTGTTCGGTTTTGTGTGCCCTGCGATTGGCTGGCAACCAGTTCAGGGTGTCCCCCGCCTACTGCCCGAAGACAGCTGGGATAGGCTCCAGCACCCCCGCGACCCAAGTGAGGAGAAGCGGTACAGATAATGAATGGATGGATAAAATGTGTTTCAGTTTTCTTTAGCACGGTACATTACCCTATATATTCATAAAGGTTCAGTTCAGTCCTGTCTACATTAAAAAAATGATTGGTGCCCAAGTGAAATATGTTTATAAATATTTATAGGTAGTTTCAAAGTATTAGAGCAACGCAGCAAAGTGTAACTTTGGGTTCCATTTAAAATGCAAAAACTTCTTACACATCATTGCAAATTGCTTTTGTGGATGGCTGCAGCACCACACACGAGCGCACAAAGACAAGCATAGCAGCGATTTAAAACAAAATCAAAAAAATAAAAAATCAAATCAGAATCAGTGATTGAAAATCAAATCAAAGCCTGAGTGAATCGTTACATCCCTACTCTATAATACTCATTGTTTTTCACATTTCAACCTTTCTCTTACCACACAAGTGGACACTAAATTGCTTAATGTCTCTCTGCATCATTTGCACAAGTGTCGTATCAGTATTACCACACTACTGGATGTTTAAGGATGTTCTGCATCATAATTTAATGCATTATTATTATTATGTTTACACATTTGCTGTTGTATCAGTATTCACTACTGAATATGCTACATTGCTTAAAGAGTTTCTGTCGTTATGTCTTAAAAGTATATTTTGTACATGGCTTGTTGCTGTTGAAGTAGAGTGACACCAACTACAAGAGACAAATTCTTCATGCATTTTCAATACTTGGACAATGAAGATGATACTGATTCAAAAAACAGACTACACGACTATTAACATGTATGTTTGCATTATACCCAATTGGCTGACTTACTGCATAGAAATGAAATACAATTTGAAGGTGAGCAAAACTGTTTAAGGGAAGTGATGATAAATTCTACAGATTTAGGGAAAATTAAGAATAACATACCTGACAATCTCAACCTTAGTGGCACATTCAGATTGTTTCTCTTTCCACTGTGGGTCATCCCAATCTAATTCATAGAAGAGAACAACCAGTGCTGGCACTTCGTTCAGGTGCTTGTTCATCCAGGACGTTTTCAATATTCCTTTAGGAATGTACCACTCATAGGATGTACGCTATGGGGGTGGGGGAAGAACATAACCGTTAATTGACGACTTCACAACTCAAACAAAAGAACTTGTGAAATAACGTCAACAAACCTTAGTTCGACATTTGGGATACTCATGGTCTCCAGGGAGGATTTTGAAAGAGATTGGTACTCTATCAGCTCGCCGGTTGGCGCTGAACACTTCCCAAATAGCACGGTGAACAGCATTGTACACCACATCCAAACCAGTTAAAGCGACAAAAGCCATCGGTCGACAACATAGCTCGGTTGGAAGCTCCCACTGCAGACCTGCCATCCCGAACTTTCAACGGTGGCTTTAACTATCAAGTTAGACAACGAATGAAGTAAAAATATTATAACGGTTTTCTTGGTATTGCACCGCGAATTCAGCGTAGCTCCTCCTACACGATCAGCAAAGGAAATATACGTATACAGACCGAATTACATACCAGGATGTATTGTATATTTCGGACAAACAACATTATCCGAGTTACTCACAGTCAAATACAGTTTATATCAGAAAATCGCTGATCGACAAAAACAATAATCTCATTCATGAAATCGGAAACACATTTTATCGATCAAAACGTATTTTAAAAGAACTAATAAAAGAGACAAACGTACTCCTCTCTGTCTATGTCTGACATAGGCTCTCCGGAAAAGGGTGGAGATTGTCTTATTTTTTCCTTTTATGCGAATAGCAAACAACGTTTTTGTAGCACTACCGCCCCCATTTGGTAAGGAGTGTGGCTCTTTTACCTTTGGCTGTATAGTTGCGAACAAATAAATATGTCAGGTAGTATGAATTTAATTATTTATTCAATTATTTCAATATCTGTTTTACGCAAGCGTATTGCTGCCACAAGAATAAGTGTCGCCAGACCTCAGCTTTTTATGGGGCGCGCTCAGAAACCCACTGAACCATCATTGGTTCTCTCATTCATAGCGTTGTTGAAATGTGTAAGCGTGGGATCGGTTCCCACTCGGTGACAGTGTCTATGTCGACCCTGTGACTGGCTGGCGACCTGTTCAGGGTGTGGTGCGCAGTTCGCTCGTAGTCAGCTGAGATAGGCTCCAGCACCCCCCCGTGACCCTTTATAGGATAAGCGGTGTGGATAATGACATGCAGCCCATGAGTTCACCTCGGGGCGATGCAAACTGTCTCAGAATTGCACTAATATGCGTTCTGAATTGAGATTAATAATAACTGTGCATCAATGACTGTCATGACACCTGATTTTAAAATAACCATTAAACATGTGGTTTTCGTTATTCTGCAACCAGACCTTTCCTGGGGTACACTACACCTCAGATATCCAACCAATGTACTTTCATTAAGATCTGATGTTGCATTTAAAAATAAAAGTCAGAGGAAATCTGAAATGTCCTCCTCTACACCTGATTTAAAAAAAAAAATCATAAAAAAAATCTGTTTTTGTTATCCTGCAACTAGACCAGCGTTGGGGAACACTACGCCAGGTATCCAACCAAAGTACTTTAATTAAAATCTAATGTTGCATTTCGAATAAAAGGACCTCAAAATTTGAACTTTCCCGTTTTACAGCTAATTTCAAATAATCATCAAAAATTCTGTTTTCGTTATTCCCCATCTAGACCAGTGTGGGGGGCACACTATGTCAACCCCGATATTCAACCAAAGTACTTTTATTAAGACCTGATGTTGCATTTCCAAACTAAAGGCCAACAAAATCTGGATTTTCCACCTCTCCTCTCACCTCTAATTTCAAATAATCATTATGTATTCAGTTTTCGTTATATTGCAACCAGACCAAAGCTGAAGCACACTAGGCCACACCAGGTATCCATTCAAAGTACTTTCATTAAAGACCCAGTGTGAGGAAAGTTAAAAAAATAGCAAATCAAATATTTTTGTGTCACAAGTAAAGAAAAACGATAACTAACTAAAACAACAATGTCTGCTCACAAAACTTTATAAAATGAACGATAATGTAAGGGTTCTTGGCCCTGCAACTTGAGCCCCTCCCCTTTTTGTGCCTTGACTGTGGAGGAATGGGACCCTTTATTGCCTATTGCCCATTGTGATCTGGAGGAAGGGTGGGTTCTCCTGTCAGGGTGTGTATGCATGTGTTTCAGGGCTGTGGTGCTGGGAACGGGTGCATGCAATTAACATCAAGAATACTTAAGATGGATCCTGCCTCCACCTCGTCACCAGATCAACACTCTCACTTACGAGTTTGTACATCCAGCCACCTTGCCTTGTATACCCGACAAGTGTTTTAGAATCCTGACCTTGCCTTGTTCCCTGTGTTCCACAGATCATTTAACCACTGCTCCTTGCTTGCCAACCCTATACCCTGCCACCCCTTGGATTCCTTTCTTCTGAACTGGGACTGCTCTCACTGGACAGCCAGCAGCTGCTGCAGCCTTCGTTAAATAAAATCATCACCTTTTTCTTCTAACCCACCTGCCTCTTTGCTCTTGGGTCCTCCACACACTTAGCAACCTAACAGATACGTGTGGAGAAATTATCCTTCGTTTTCATCATTGTAAGCTCTTTGTCTTTGTCTCTTTTCTGTGATAATTTAATTTATTTAAATTAATTTAATTTGGATTTGTTAAAAGGCCTCCATGCAGTATGTTAAAATTAGATTTTTAGTCGACACTAGGTGTGGCAATGTGTTTAATAGAAAATTAACATATAGATGTCTTTTCGACATGACTCTTTATGTACATGTGATTTTTAGCAGCATGTGCAGGGGAGTTAGTAAGCATTTTGTCCATTGTGGTGAAAGAAATTTTAAGTGCAAACTTTGAAGCCCCGCCCTCGTTATTTAGTGTTTGGAAAACAATTTTTTTTTGTCCCAGGTCTTAAGATGGTACAGCTGAAATTTTGAGGCAATCGGATGAACCCTCTAGGATCAGGGTGCAAAGGAATGACCCCTGTAAATGTGCAAAATGTACACACCCAACCAACTTCGGGGATTTCACAAAGTGATTGGTAAAGTCTGAGACTTCACAACGCTGCAGATTTGACTGAGTGACATACATTGAGGTGGTGCTGGTGACGGTTTGAGACAGTCCATTGACAAATGACCAGTATGTACGTGTGGGAGAAGCTGGATAAAAGGGCCGCTGTCAACGATGTGAGAGTCTGTCTTATCATTCATGTTATTGCAAACAAGAAACATCACAGTTACACTACTGACTCTGGGGGGAAAAAAACACACGCTGCCCAAAGCACACCATTTACGACATCTCTCTAACCAGCCTTCTGATTGGCGAAGGCTGAGGGACTCCCACAATGCTTTTTATCACCTGATACATGTTTTGTGTTAAATTTTCTTTCTTTTTGGGATATGGATGGCATGAGAAATACATATTTTGTGTTTATTGTATTTCTTTGTTCCTTGTTTTGGTTGTTTAATTGTATGCTAGTGTGGCAAAATAGAGCCCAACACCCTATTACAAGGGGCGTTGTGCCTATGACCATTAAGCGCCCGCCTATAAATAGCCCTGGACGGCGGCCATCTGCCTATTGCTTCCTCTTCCTCCTCCTACGGAGATGGCAGATGGGACGTGCGCTGACGTGGTGTCTTTGAGCAGGGTGTGGTGTCACCTGAAGGTATGCATGTTTTGATCCTCTCGGCCCAACTCTTCACGTGTGCTGTGTGGTAACCCATCCGCTCTGTTGCTGCAGCATGGTTTTACTCAAGATGGGACAGTTCTCTAGTGTCTGTGCGCGTGGCACACTTAAACAGGTAGGGCGCTGGCTGTCCGCCTTTAGTTGAAAACTGAGGAAGTTAATTGATTTCTCCCAGCTGTCAAGTGCAGCGCAGGGTTGCAGGTTCTCCTTCCAGCCAACCCTTGCGAATTGAGTGTCCATTCCCTCCGGTAGGATGATTTAATATTATATGGTTAATTTTATTTAAATCTGAATTGATTTATATTTGCTTTATTTCAGTGTTGGTGACACTCACTACTGTTCTGGGCCACACTGCTGTCTTGGCTCTCCCTTTTAAAGATTATTTTTACGCAATTTTAACGGACTCGTGGGCAGTGGATGCTGTTTGCCGGATCGCCATAAGGTCTACCCCGACTTGAGGGGCTGGACCCGGCCTATGCAATTAGGCAGATCGCCGTCCATGCTGGCCCATACGAAGCCACTGGATTGTTTTATACCATTTTTTATGTGTGCATTTTCTTTTTTTGCTTTGACTTGTTGGGCAGTGGGTTTGTTCTGTTCATGGTCTGAGGTCTGTCTCAATTGTGTGCTTTTATTTTGTTGTTTTTTTGTTTGACAGGCGCTGAGGTCCCGGTGCAGCAGCGGTCCCCTGATGGCGGTCTTTTTGCTCACTTATTTTGTTTTGTAGTTCACGGTGTTGGAATTTATCTTTATATCAATGTTAGAATTTAACTTTAACCCAATGTAAACTCAAATAAGTAATCTGACTCCAATTTGCGACCTTACCCAACTCTCACACATCCAACAATATGCGCGCTCGTTCTGCAATAGAAAGGTATCAGGAAGCCGGCATTTTCACACACGAGTGGATTTATTCCTAACACACAAATCTACAACTTGAGTTTGGGTCCCTCTCAATACAGCTCTACACCTCTCATACCACCAGCGAATGTGTTCTACCCCCGAGTTGCCCAGTCCTGATTCATACTATACAACATGCAAAATGGCACAGACAAAGGCATCCTGGCATGATTCTATTGGCTATGTGTATTGCAGTTAACTTTAGCTCGCTCTCATTGGTCTTTCTCCTCCCGCCGAATCCCGTGGCTCCTCCTGCGTGCGATTCCCCCGATGGCCGCTCCTTCCCGGAGTCATCTCGTCTCGCTCAGCACCTTCTGTTTCTAAAACATTCCATTCTTGCACAACCCCCGCAACCAGTTTCTCGCCACCAGTCACACTCTCAGCATTTTACAATATCACATTTTCATACATTGGATGCACCAACATCTAATGAACTATGTTAAGCTCAAACTCTTATATTCCTTTAATAGTCAAAAGTATGAAATCCTTTAAGTGTAACTGAAGTTTAGACCATGCTAATGACCAGACATTCAGGAGAGGAATGCAGGAAGATTAGATCACAGCTGCACCACAGGAGGTGTGAACGAGACCCCTCTGAAACAATGGACTTCCATGCCAGGATCACAAAAGTGGCTCCGAGCCGTCTAACCTTTGTTCAGTTTTAAATTGACTGCCATTTACATTATCCTTTAATCCCTCTCATGACCTCAGACATCTGAGGTCATCACTAGAACACCTTGTTTCATTGCTGCACACGAGCTCGACATCACTTGCCATAAAACTAAAACACATCAAACAATTAGTAAAAGAATAAGAATCAGTAGAAAATTTCCTTCCCTCCTTATGGCCTCAGGTCCCCGAGGCCATCTTTCCATACTCACATCCTGGACTCCCGGAGGGCCACGCTACCTCCGCCTCCTGGGGGTCCTTTTGAGGGATCATCATGTACTGACCCCCAGGAGGGAGTGGCCCCAACGTGCGTTCTATTGTCTTAACAGTTAATGATCTGATACATGGAATACAGCAACATCCGCATAACACCATAATAGCGGCAAACACAGCGATAGAAATCAGTACTGATGCAATCAGGCTTTTATATTTACCAAAGATGTTGAACCAGTCAGAATACCAACTGGTGTCCACACCTGAGTGCTCCTTCATTTTGTTACTTAGCGTGCGCAGACCCTCCAATGCCTTGGTAAGGCGACCGTCAGGAGATGTATTGTTGGGAATCAGAGTACAACACTGATCCCCAAAATACCACACACCCCTCCTCTTTCGGCTAACAACATATCTAAGCTTATTCTGTTCTGGAATGCCATAAGAGACGTGGCAGCCAATTGCTCATGCACTGCCTGGAGTGCTGAGGTGGTAAAATTCGCCAATCGTTGGACATTATAGTGGACATAATTAATCCGGTCCACATTTTTGTTTACTGTAACGAACAGGAAAAGGCTCTCCCATCCTGCCGCAATTTGATCCACCAATTTATACTCGTCAGGGATCCCTCTTGGAACTCCAATTGCATCTATATACGTGGGATCTCCTGCATTCAACCATTCTTGCATGTCCCTTCTCTTCCTGTTAAGGAAGGGGATTCTTCCCCATTGTCCAACACCTTCCCACTCCATTTTGGCCAGATCTAAGGCTGTCACACTAACTGGCATGATCAGCGTTACCAGGGCGCACTTACCTGAGGCATTGGTGGGAAGCCTATCGTACAGCACTTTCTCTCCACACCACAGCCAAACATCATCACGAGCGAGAGGGATTCCTACTGGCAAAGACACATTTTCATTACACCATGACTCCTGGAGATTTCCAATCCCAGGACCAGTCCCATTTAACTTTTAGGCAGGTGAACTTTTGTTTTGCAACTTGGGTGTCAAAAATAGGCTCTTTCTTTTTTATTCCCACATCATTCCATGGGTGTGTCCAATTAAAATTGTACCCAAGTGTTCACCTGTGTCGGTTGTTTACATTTCAGATTTAGCAGTAGTTGTTGTGTCTGTGTCAGCGTCTTACCATCATCTCGCTCTGCTCCATACCATACCATTCCATTACATGCTCCTTTCGCTCCATCACTTCTGTCATCCCGCATCCTATGTTCAAACGCAAACATCGTCCACACAAAGCACACGCCAGCAGGTAAAATAGTCAATAAGTTAAACATTTGCATCGTCATCGTCTTTGTTCAGACTCGAAAGTGTCTGACTTTGATCCAATTCATGCCATCTACACATTCCCTCTCTTGACCTGCCCGTCCGGGCGGTCAACCTCTAAGCTCAACCATGGCGGGCACAAATACAGGGGCCGGGCGCAACTGTGAGTTATGGTACCACTTCTGTCCCGTAGTTCCCAATTGGATGGCGTGTCAGGTTCTAGCCAGAACTCTAAACTGTCCTTATCAGCGAGATCGAGTCCACCTCCGGGAAAGCACCCGGAGGTTGATGTACGGAGCGATGTCCGACCCCAGTGATGCTGAGTTCACTGAGTTCAAACATCTAACTGTGTTCCGAGATAACAAATTAAGCCTCGAGCTAACGCTCCAATTTTGACTGTTAATTGACAAATTTCAAAGCAACACAAATGAAACAGTAACCAATTATGCTTAAAATAAAAAATCCCAAAACTATAATAACGCAGATACCGAATTAAACCTCTATTTTTTATTTTATTTTTTTTTTTTTTTATGGGAAGAAAAGGTGCTCTACAAGACATAGACAGCTCCAAGACCGCTGCAGTCTTCACCTCCTATTGTCTCATGATTGGCTCAATCCACCTACAGGCTGTGCCCACACTGATTCTGTCAACTGGGGGAGGGGGTAGAGACAGTAAAAACATCGCGGAGCTGTGGAGCCGAGCCCCAACTCAGTCGGGCCCTGGGTCCACAACACCTCTAGCAGAGACACACACAGAACTACCATTTCCGAGCGACCCTTCCCTGGAAATTTTGAAATTTAGTAATGTTCCCAAAACCAAAGAATTTGTAGTCGGTGCTGATATATGATCTCCCGATTGTGCAACAACTATGGGGTCTAGACCTCTAGTATGATGACGCTCATCAATATTCAATGCGATTTGTGGCTCGGCGAAAGTAAACAATTCATACCATTTCCGCTGCTCAGGGACAAGGCACGCGTGCGAGGCAACGCCAGTAGACATAACAAATATATAATTCTAACGCAAGATGCACTCATGACTAAATTTGGATGAGTGCATTTTTGATAAACCAAATCATGTTTGTGATCACATGTACAATGTGATATGTCAATTGGTGAATTGAAAGGGTGGCGGTCGCTAAACCACTCAGACCAGAGCAAGAACAGGGCATACCCACCGCGGGAGGATGGGAACCAGGTTTCAGAGCTGCCCTCAAATGTTTCAGTTCAGTTTAGCCACTGGGAAGGAAAAGAGCACGACATATGCTCCCTCTGACGGATGTGCAGAGTCAAGTTCAGTCCCATCCGGGAATGCCACTCGAATTCCAGTGTTCGTTCAGTCAATGGCAGTGACTCAGGCACTCTTGAGAGTCCACATGGCTCAGTGGGGGTTGCGGAAGGAGCTCATAGCTCGCCCCAATATCCAGCACCATCGAAAACTTGTCCATCCACCGTCCCCGGACTGCTAGGACCTGCTAGTCCTCGAATGCTGAAGCTCCGCTGCCCCCTGTCATGGAATGGGGTACGAGCGGGTTTGTGTCAAGTGCGTTGGGAGTGGGTAACGGTGGCGCCCCCTGCGCTGGTGGAGCTCTTTGTGACAGATATGGCACCGGAGGATGGCACATTCCAGAAAGTGGCTCGGCATGGACAGCTCATCACCCAGTGACCCCACACCCCGCAGCAAGTGCACACCCCACTCACAACCCCCGTCCATAACCACCCGTACCTCTGTTACTGCAATCCCAACCTCGTTGACTGGCCTGCTATGGACAGCAGCCAGTCTGCTGTGGCGCTGCGTCACCCGAACCTTGCCCAGAAGCAGCAGAAGTGGAAGGAGCAGCTGCCTCCTTTTTTCTTATCTCTCTTGGCCTTCTAAACCTGCAAGTACAACAATTTTAGTCACGCTCCTTAATCCAATCCCATATATTCCTTTTCTGATGTTGTGCAAAATTAGGTACAAAATGTGTTCTACTTCGGCCGATTGGCATTTTTTCATTCATGGACTATTTCGCCTGATGTCTGCCACTGGAAGGTGCACGCCCTTGTGGACGGCCAACTGGAACAGCTGTGTAGTAATGTCGACATTATTGGATGGGTCACTGCCGGAAGTCTCACTCCATTCACGTCTCGCCCTGGCCACATAGACCAGGCCCCCTTCCCCACCTGAAAGACACAGCAACATCGACCCCAACGGGCCAGAAATATCTGATGCACGGCAGAGCCAATCTCACCTGAGGTGTCCCCACTTAGCTGGTGACCATCATGCTGGTCAGCAGGTCTGGCCTCGGCCTCAAGTGAGGACAGTTCCTCTTAAATAAATTTTGTCCCGCTTGTAACTCTGTATAAACCTCTTAGTCTGGTGTCTCCTTTGTAGGAGATTTCAACCAACGTGACCTCTTTACAACGTGTCAAATAAACCAATGTTGACCTTTCTGCTATCTTTACAGCTGTGAGAGCTGTCACTAACACTTCCTTCCCCCTTGGGTAATTACAAATGTCTTATCTTCAAACTTCTTACAAGCACCCAGTATCCTGGCTTTACTAGATTACTGCCCCTGCTGGGAGACAGAAAGATCCTTGTCACTCTAAATTTGCGCCTGTCTTTTGTTTTCCTAACACTTTTCACATATGGTCAACTAAAGTTGCTTCAACATCTATTTCCCATTTGTTCTCAAATTTGAGGTATTCTATAAGTTCCTCCAAACAGTGTTTTACAATGTCTTAGTCCTAAATACAATGAACTACGTTACAATGGAAAATATCAGAATAACATTCATACATCCAACATGAGACACGTGCTTGAGACCACTCCAGGGTCATTTTTGTCTGAAATATCTCCTCTACAACAACTTACCCTTGCGTTAAGTGAGTAATTTTCCATAAAAACAGCGCCACTAATTCGACATTAACTTCAAGTATCACTGCTGTGGTGCTGTATTATATGGAAAAGTCTAAACAATCCAAGAAAATTTTGCCCTATCCTGGACTGGGTGTGTGTTATCTAGTCGCGCATCCAATGTGAATATGTCTTATATCTCCCTCCTTGTTGAGGAGAACCTCTGGGATGGTAGTGGTGAGGCGCTATTTGAAGCAGTCTCTGGCCTTCTGGTCACACTGGTCACATGTCACCTCAAACCTGTGGACAGAACTGGACGAGTGGCACTTGCCAGTGAGAATGAGAAGGGGTAAATTATCTTCCTTCCAAAACTTTCAGTTTTGCATAAATTTTGTGTAATAACGTCAATCAATCATTCACTTGATGCTTGAATTTAATTACTCCAATCTATCTCCAAAAACAATTTCAAAATCAATACTCGGGAGTGCAATAGGGATTCAGGTTGATCAGGCCTGTCCACCCATCGCATCCTAAGTACTGTAAGGGCTTGCCGGTGACCTCAAACAATTTTCTGTCCTGAGGCCCGTCCCTACAACATTCACTCAAACCACATATGCATACAAACACTTTTCTTTCACACTGTCATTCACCAAACGATACTTTCCAATTCCACACAGAGACCCCTCCCTTGGCGCGTCCGCCTTGATTTCACTGAGATTTGTGCTGGCAGATCCATAATTTTGCCTTAATTTAGCCAGCGTATGCCAAAATTTACAACTGTGGGTCTCTGGATTTTCCCATTCACTCCCCGTGAAGTTGTTTCTCCTCTCCTGGACGCAGCTGACGAAACTGCACCTGTGACATCAAACAGCTCATAGATGCGAATGTTAGCAGTCTGGTATTTATGGAATGATGTCATATCCTCTAAAATTGTCATGTCAGCGTTCGCGTCGTACAGTCAAACAAAAACATCTGTCTTCCACCTTTGTCACATTTAATACACATCAGTTAATAAATCATCTACAAAACTATTTAGTCCAACTTTAAATTTGGTAAACCAATCTCCAATGGCTAGATATTCCCCTTTCCAAAGATTTTCTTTCAACATGTTCATAGAATACTTCACTTAAAACTTATCCCAAAACCATAATCCCTTTGCTTAAAATTTAAATTTTAATAAGATTGTCGCCGCCCTGCTGTTCCTCAGGCATCCCCTGCATGTTTCAGTGTTTAACTTGTGTTCTAATTCCCTGCTAATTTGTATTTATTGTTAGGTTGAATACATATATTTTATCCCGTACCATACTACACTAGCACTGTAAAAAACTGCTCCACACCTCAATGAGAGGCAGATGCCTGAAGATTAGATCAACGTCTGCAACATCGAGGGGGGTGCCGCGACACACCTCTGAAACAAAAGGACTGTGACCTTCTTACGAGAGCACCAAAAGGCATATCTTCCTTTTCAATCAGTTAACGACTGCCATTGATGCCTGTTTTTCCTCTTGTGTCTGAAATGTTTACATGTTCCTGCTGGTGCTTCCCCCCGGGGCCAGCATGGGCGTCTCCACACTCCCCTGCTGTTCTCCGCGCACCCTCTCTCTCATTATTCACAGCCTGTTCGATCAATTGTATGGTCGCTGGTGCCATCCTTGAATCGTTATCTTTTGCATCTCAAACCATTCTGCTCCCCCCCCATTAATGGCGCCGTCGGATCGGGCGGCGGCTCAAACACATACTGTTGCGAGTCTGGCAACTGTGGATAAATGCCTCTCAGACATTCCGTCTTTTCTTCCACTTTTTCAATCACTTCATCCTCTTTCTCTGACTCCCTCCCCCTACTTGGGAATGAGCATCTAACTTCAAAGGGCTGTGAACTCTTTGTTACAGCACACTCATGATTTTACGATTACACCTCTACCCATTGCCTTCTGTAAATTCTTTCTCACTCTTATTTTTCCTTTAATTTTCCAAATTCACTGTAGCCTTACCAAAGCCACTCAACCAATCAAGGTATCAAATCACAAACTACAAAGTCAGGAACCACCTATGCTCTTGCAAAGTTTTCTCATGCTCTCAAAAGCTTCATTCAATTATGATTTCTTAACACCAATCTTTTTTCTTTGTGTCATTTCCATCTGTGCATTTCATTCCAGTTACTAATTACAGTTACCTTAATAGAAAGACCATCAACTCAAGTATGAAACATGAAATATTTATTTCTTCAATTCCTCCTTACAGCAGACCCTAATTCTTATCCTTTTCATTTGTTCAAGTCACACCTTCTTTAATACTGCCTGTTTCATCATCCTCCTTTCAATGGAACATTAATTGTTCCTTTCTCTTTTCTTATTGAACTTTCAATCTCTACACTGACACAATTTCTTCTCTTTTCTCTAGCTTTCTTTCTTTCTCTTTTCTTATTTCATCCCTACTTCATGTTTTTCTTCTCTTTTTTATGTTTCATTTTTATGAATTTATCCTTAATCTCCGTGCCACACCCAGGACCCGAGACCACTATAACACTTCCTCTCCTTCAACATCCTGAAATCCACTCGTGTGTGTCCCAACCACTTCTTACGCAGAACAATTTTAGCCTTCACATTCACACAGCTTCCACACAGACACGTAAATCCCAGATTTTAAACCGTGTCCCGATACGTAAATCCCAGATTTTATACCGTATCTTAACCACGAATAGTTCCAAACTATTCTAGTAGGTAAATCCCAGATTTTACACTACTATCGTCCACACTTTTACACTTATTTATTTATACATTTTAACGCCGTTCCACTCCGCCTTCCTCTTATAATTTAGCGTTGCCAATATGCAGAATTTGAAAAGGATCTGCTTACCTTATGTCACTGTGGGCCCAAGAGGAAGGCCGGTCAGAAGTGTGGCTCCTTTATCCTTTAATCTTTATCAGGTCGTCACCTGGTGTGGACGTGGGCCCCAGGCCCGAGTCCCAGACTCTTGTGGTTTTTCCTGAAGCCCCAGGCTTCCTTTGAGCCCCAGGCTCTTGAAGCCCCAGGCTTCTTTTCTTTTCTTAGAGTCCCAGACTCTCTTTGAAGTCCCAGACTTCTATTACCTCTCATGCATCACGTCAGGGTCACCATAAATTGTTGGAATTTATCTTTATATCAATGTTAGAATTTAACTTTAACCCAATGTAAACTCAAATAAGTAATCTGACTCCAATTTGCGACCTTACCCAACTCTCACACATCCAACAATATGCGCGCTCGTTCTGCAATAGAAAGGTATCAGGAAGCCGGCATTTTCACACACGAGTGGATTTATTCCTAACACACAAATCTACAACTTGAGTTTGGGTCCCTCTCAATACAGCTCTACACCTCTCATACCACCAGCGAATGTGTTCTACCCCCGAGTTGCCCAGTCCTGATTCATACTATACAACATGCAAAATGGCACAGACAAAGGCATCCTGGCATGATTCTATTGGCTATGTGTATTGCAGTTAACTTTAGCTCGCTCTCATTGGTCTTTCTCCTCCCGCCGAATCCCGTGGCTCCTCCTGCGTGCGATTCCCCCGATGGCCGCTCCTTCCCGGAGTCATCTCGTCTCGCTCAGCACCTTCTGTTTCTAAAACATTCCATTCTTGCACAACCCCCGCAACCAGTTTCTCGCCACCAGTCACACTCTCAGCATTTTACAATATCACATTTTCATACATTGGATGCACCAACATCTAATGAACTATGTTAAGCTCAAACTCTTATATTCCTTTAATAGTCAAAAGTATGAAATCCTTTAAGTGTAACTGAAGTTTAGACCATGCTAATGACCAGACATTCAGGAGAGGAATGCAGGAAGATTAGATCACAGCTGCACCACAGGAGGTGTGAACGAGACCCCTCTGAAACAATGGACTTCCATGCCAGGATCACAAAAGTGGCTCCGAGCCGTCTAACCTTTGTTCAGTTTTAAATTGACTGCCATTTACATTATCCTTTAACGGGTGCTGTGAAGGTTTGTATCCCCCACTTTTTGTTGTCCGCTGTTGTGGTAAGCCCCCAGTCTTGTCTGTGTTTTGTTGTGGCAGGTCTCATACCACTCCTTCTTAGTTAGCTTTTAAGAATTTGTATTTTAATAAAAATATTATTTTGTCATCACTTCTGTCCTGTGGGTATTTGAACCACGTGCCTTTAATTTTATTTGTTGTTTCATACTCCTGGGGTGCAAGTTCCCAGGTGGTGTTGTCTGCTCGTTTTTTTGTTTCAAACATCACATTGCCACAATCTGGCATTGTCGGCAGGACCCACTATTAAAGGACAGAGGTGAAACCCCCCCCATTTTTGTTTGTTTTGGACGTGTAGCATAAGTTTTTTTTATATATATATTGGAGCCAAGACAGCAGCAGCAACTCAGATAATTCAGTTAATTGATTTATTTCTTATCCCACCCTACCAGGAGCTTAGTTGTTGTCAGTATGGATGAGGAAGTGCAACAACTTTGTGTTGCAATTGAAGGCGGACAATGAGCGTCTGCTTGGCGTTGCATCCGGGCCTTGGTGGGCCAGCTTTGACATCTCCCGGTTCGGCTAGTCATGCCCCTGCTGTTGGGAGGGAGTGGCTTGTGGTAATACCTAGAGAGCGCAGATGTCCTATATTTAATGGAAAATTGAGCATTAGTGTGTCTGAGTGGGTCGAGGAGATGGAGGCATGCATGCGGGCCCGCCACCTCTCTGCTGTTGATCGTGCCCTCTTTATTATCGATCATTTAGAAGGTGAGGCACGGGAGGAAATGAGGTTCCGACCAGCTGTGGAGCAGGATGACCCTGTATGCATTATTTCCATCTTGCAAGGCTTGTATGGCCATTCTAATTCTTATGTCACTCGACAACAGGTGTTTTTTGCGAGATAACAACGGGAAGGGGAGTCACTGCAGGAGTTTTAGCATTGTTGGCCTTAATGGAGCCCTTTTAGCAATGTGCGCCTAATGGGATGCCAAATGCAGAATTTCTGCTTCGTGACCAGTTCGTAGATAGTTCGTTGCGACGGGAGCGGAAGCTAAGCAAGTGCTCGCGGCTCGGCTCCGCAGACTCTCTGCCGTCCCGCCCCACCGACCTCTGCTTTTATTAGAACTTGAAGCAGACTCATAACGAAACAGAAACTAACTCATCATGGCTTAACAGACAACGAAAGTAAGACGGCCTACACCCTACATGAGTTGTGTCGCAGTTACAAAACAAGGGCATAGGCCACAGTTTCTGTTAACTCTAGATTGTGCGTTCTTAGCAAAAATGTAGGCGTGTGCGCGTGTGCAATCATTAATGCAATTAGCGTATAAAAACATGATTAGAAATACACAAACTGATTATATAAGGTTACTTGAGTTTATTATGATCTTCAGCTTATCTTACACCAGCCCACCGCCTCTTTGTTGGAGGTGCTTAGTGAAGCCATTAGATGGGAGAGGGAAGATCTCCCGGGAAGTTCTCGTGGCCGTAGCTACTCTTGTCCATTTGACCATCATGGTCTACAGTATACTGTTCAGAGCAATGTCATTCAAGCCCCGGTGGGTGCTCCGCAGGGGCCTGGTCTCGCTGAACTGATGGACCTCTTGATGCGCCAACAAGAACAGCTTGACAATCTTGCACGCACCGTTGCTTCCTTGCACACCCCCTGATCTCAAGGTCGGATGTCTCAACACAATGTGATTTGTCGTAGGTGCCAACAGCCCGGACATTTTGCCTGCCAGTGTGATGGCGAGCGTGTCCCGCCCCGTAATCGTGTCCATTCTGTTGCAGGGCCTTCTTCCAACATTCCGAAGCCTTCTTTATCCACTCAGCAGTCGGATAACTGAAACCTGCTGAGTTGTTGAGCCAAAGCTCGGTAGGGGAATCTCCAGGCTCCATAGATTGTAAACTAACTGCCATAATGTCATCTTGTCCAAGTATTGTTGTTCTCATGGGTGATGTCTCTGTGCCATCCCTGGTGGATACTGGGTCGATGGTATCCACCATAACTGAGGGCTTTTTCCAGGAGCATTTTGCCCCTTGAGGTTATGATCGCCTGTGGTCTTGCCATTGGCTACAGCTGCGAGCAGCTAATGGCCTAGCTATTCCATATGTTGGCTATTTGGAGCTTGACGTGACCGGCTGTGGTATTTTGGTCGTTACGGACCCGCCTGGAGCAGTCACCTCACGCCCCGGTGTCTTGGGAATGAATGTGATCCGACGCTGTTATCGACATCTTTTTGGGGCCTATGGTCGTTCTTTGTTTGATTCCCCTTCTGTATTATGGGCCCCGATCTGGTCATTGGGGCCCCCCAGAAGTGCCACTAGGCTGCTGTGAAACCTCAGAACGGTTCTACTGGTTCCGTTAGGGTTCAAGGTAAATGAACCATTCGCATTCCTGGTGGCGTGATGAAAATGGTGGCTAGCACTTGCTCACTTCACTTTGCTGATCAGACTGTTGTTTGAGCCCCCTGACTCCGGGTTCCCAGCAGGGTTGCTGGCCTCCTCATGCTTGATCAAAGTTGTCCGGGGAATGACCTATGTTCCAATGGTAAACGTAGGAACCACTGATGTCTTTCTACAGCCACGGACCACTCTTGGTGTTGTCAGTGGTGCTCAAGTTATTAGCTTACCCACAGGGGTTAGTGAAGTGCAACCTACCACCGCTACAATATCCTCCCAAACAGCTACCGTACTGCCTTTGGAGGTGGCCCCACATTTGGACCTGTCCATGTTGACGGAAGAGGAACTGTGAGATGGGATGAGGATATGTAAATAGTTTGTGTATTTCTAATCATGTTTTTATACACTATTTGTATCAGTTATAATTGCGCACACACACACACAGACACTCACATTGTTGCTTTCGCACACACGCGCACAACTGGAACACACGCACACACTTTAAGCTTTCCTTTAGTTTCGAATTCCTGTCTGACTACTGTGATTGATTGCTTCCTGCCTGCCTGCTAGAATTTCAGACAGACCTCCATTGTCTGCTTTGGTTGCTAATAAAAGACCGAACGGGTGGTAGAGGGAGTGAGAGAGAGTGCGCGAGATTGAACTGGCAAGACGCCTGCTTCACCTCCTGACTTCCTCTCGCATTCGCGAATGGTCAAAAACAAAACTCTAACTGGTTTGGTCTGGGTTTATGCCACCTTTGGAAAAAAGCTGATTCAGTCTAAGTAAGGCGTCAGGGCGTTTTAAACCTGACAGGAACAGGGTGAGGTGATGTCAGTGTTACAGGAGTATAGGTCTGCCTTTGCAGCCCATGATGGCGACTTGGGCTGTACTAACATCATCTTCCATGACAATCCACTCTTCGATGATGTCCCGGTTTGACAGAGATACCGACGGATTCCTCCCTCAGACTATGAGGCAGTGAAATCTCATATTAACCAGCTTTTGGAGGCTCAGGTAATAAAGGAAAGTTGTAGCCCTTATCTCTCACCCACATTGTGTTGGTTCGTAAGAAGGATGGGAGTCTGCGCTTGTGCGTCGACTACGGTCTTCTGAATAGTAAAACCTGAAAGGACGCTTTTCCGCTGCCTCGCATTGAGGAGCGCTTGGATGCACTTTGTTGGGCTCGCTGGTTTTCGACAATTGATCTTGCGAGCGGGTACAATCAGGTGCCTGTGTCCGAACCAGATAGACCCAAGACTTCGTTCTGTACACCTTTTGGACTTTTTGAGTTCAACCGGATGCCCTTTGGCCTGCGTAATGCTCCCAGCACAATGTTTGAAGATCAACAAGGACATTCTCTCTTACTTTACCTTGATGATATTGTCGTGTTCTCTTCCTCCATTGCACAACATCTTAAGCGGCTGGAATTTGTACTTGGGCAGCTTAAAAAGGAAGGACTGAAGGCTAAACTGGAGAAGTGTACCTTCTTCCAGAAGGAAGTAAAGTATTTGGGCCATGTCATTTCAAATGAGGGAGTCTCTACAGACCCCGAAAAGATCGAGGCCGTTTCCAAGTGGCAGCGACCATGTCAGGTGTCGGAATTGCGCTCTTTCTGTCATGTTCTGTATTGGTTGGTTTTGGTTTAGTATTTAGTTTCATGTGTTGGCCTTATGTTCCTGTGTGTTCTATCTCGTCAAGTCTATTGTGTCCACCTGTGTTCGTTTACCCAAGCCCTTGTGTCAACCAATCAGGTCCTTCCATCCCTCTGTGTCTTGTCCAGGTGCTCCTTGTTGTCTCGTTACTTTGTGTGTATTTAGTTCCCTGGTTGCTTTAATTTCTTGTTGGTCCATTGTCGTTGTCCCTGTCGTTTGTTTCCTGTCGCTGTCAGTGTCCAGGTCCGAATCCTTCCTGCCTGTCTCGTCAAGTTTAGTTATGTCAGTCGTGTTTTGTTCGTGTCAGGTGTTTTGCACTTTTTGATATTTTAGTTTTTCCGAGTTCCTTGTTTGCCTTTGGTTTTTGTTTCATAAATACCCTTTTAGTTACCCACTCCTCGCCTCCCTGCGTTTGGGTCCTCTTCAACATCCACCCGCTACGTGACACTTTCTTAGGCTTTGCCAGCTACTACCGGCGTTTTGTGGAGGGCTTTGCACAAATAGCAGCGCCTTTGCATAAGTTAGTGGCTGAGCTCACAAGTAAAAAGTCCAGAAAGGGTTCTCAACAAGATCTTGGTGCTGCCTGGACACCGCAGTGTGAGGCCAGCTTTGAGGCCTTAAAATCGAGGTTGGTTTCAGCCCCAGTGTTGACTTATGCTGATTTTTCTCATCCTTTCATTCTGGAAGTTGACGGCAGTCATAGTGGCCTTTGTGTAGTGCTTTCGCAAGAGACTGACCAAGGGGTTCAGCTTGTAGCATATGCTAGTCGTGGCCTCAGGCCTACTGAACGCAATATGGATAATTACAGCTCCATGAAATTAGAATTCTTGGCGTTGAAGTGGGCCATGACTGAAAAATTCCGGTAATACCTGTTGGGGCATAAGTGTCTGGTCTTCACAGATAACAACCCACAAAGCTACTTGCAGACTGCCAAGTTGGGTGCCACTGAGCGTCGTTGGGCTGCGCAGCTGGCAGAATTTGAATTTGACATAAATGACAAATCGGATCGCAGTACCTGTCTGGTTCTGTCTTGGCGGATAGTGTTGTGTCAGGTATTTCAATCCCCAGTACACTCCAACGTGCAGTGCGTCAAAAGCTGAGGCTGGTGGCAACCCAGGGCGAGATCCACTGAGGACGCCATCGACACTGCTCTGCATGTTGTGCTGGGCCACCTGGAACAACAGCAGAGCTATGCAAGGATGCTCTTTGTGGACTACAGCTCGGCATTCAACACAATCATCCCGGACATCCTCGTCGCCAAACTGGACATTCTCGGCCTCCCTGCCCTCACACGCATCTGGATTAAGGACTTTCTGACCAACAGACCCCAGACTGTGTTGCTCGGCCCCTACACGTCCTTCACCCGTACGCTGAGCACCGGTTCCCCTCAAGGATGCGTGCTGAGCCCTCTCCTATACGCCCTCTACACCTACGACTGCAGCCCGGCCCACGGTAACAACACCATCGTCAAGTTTGCTGACGACATGACAGTGGTCGGTCTGATTTCGGAAGGTGATGAGACAGCCTACAGAGAGGAGGTCCAGAGACTGACGGCTTGGTGCGAGGACAACAGACTGCAACTCAACATTGCAAAAACAAAGGAGATCGTCATCGACTTCAGGAGGAACAAGACGGTGCCGCCCCCCCTCTGCATCGAAGGCGTGTGTGTGGAGAGGGTCCACACGTTCAAGTTCCTGGGAGTACAGATCTCCGATGACCTTTCTTGGACACACAACACCACAGCAGTGGTAAAGAAGGTCCACCAGCGTCTGCACTTCCTGAGAGTCCTCAGGAAATTCAACCTGGACAGGAAGCTGCTGCTGGCCTTCTACCACTCGTCCATCGGGAGCCTGCTGACGTACTGTGTCTCCACCTGGTACAGCGGCTGCACTGAGGCGGACAGAGTGAGGCTCCAGAGGACAGTCAAAACAGCGCAAAGGATTATTGGCTGCCCTCTCCCCTCACTGTCGGACATCTACACCGCCTGGTACCTCAGAAGGGCTCTCAACATCGTCAAAGACAATACCCACCCAAACTCACACCTGTTCGACCTGATGCCCTCTGGCAGGCGCTACAGGTGCATCAAATCAAGGACCAATAGACTGAGAAACAGTTTCTTTCCCAGAGCCATCTCCATTCTAAACTCTCACACACACACACGACCACCCTTACCTTGCAGAACAGCAACGTGATGTTTTTTTATATATCCTATTCAGTATTATTTTCCATTGCACTAACTATTCTCTTATTTATCTCATTTATATATTTATCTGAATTATTGTTGTATTGCACTGGAGAGGGGAGCTCTCTAATCTCGTTGCACACTTGAGTACAATGACAATAAAGGGATTTCTGATTCTGATTTCTGATATGCGAACCCTGCAAGAGGCTGATGCAATACGAAAAGAATTTTTGGTGTTTTGGCGGCAACAAGCACGCCCCACAGCAGCAGAGAGACCTCATGCCTCCACTGATGGCCTTGGTGCGCCAGTGGGACCGTCTGGTTGAAAAAGAGGGAGTTCTTGACCGGCGAATTGTTCAGCCCGGTGGTGGATGTGAACTCCTCCAGTTGGTTCTGCTTGCTGCCGTGAAGTGAGAGACAATGACTCGTTTGCATCAGGAGTATGGCCACCATTGATCGAACCACTGACCTGGTGAGACAGCGTTGCTACTGGCCAGGGATGTCTCCAGAAATCAAACAGTGGGTCCAAGAATGTGAGCGCTGCCAGGTTGCTAAGGACTCTGGGTCGGTGCCACATAGCTTCATGGGTCACTTGTTTGCTTCAGAGCCAAACGAGATCTTGGCAATTGACTTCACCCTGCTGGAACCCACCCATAGTGGTGTTGAAAATGTCCTAAATACGACAGATGTGTTTAGCAAATACACTGTTGCGGTCCCAACTCGGGATCAACGGGTTTCTACTGGCGCCCATGTTCTCTTAATGGAGTGGTTTTACAAGTTCGGTGTTCTGAGCAGACTCCATTTGGAACAGGGTAGGAGCTTTGAGAGCGCCCTGCTTCTGCAGCTCTGCTGCTTGTATGAGGTTGCTCAGTCTCGCACTACCCCATACCAACCAGCAGGCAATGGGTTGTGCGAGCGCTTCAACAAACCCTTCACAACCTTCTACGCACTCTTCCAATTTCCCGGAAACAGGATTGGGTCTCGTGTTTGCCCCAGGTTCTGTTTGCCTATCATACTACACCTCATCAGAGCACCGGAGAGTCACCCTTTTACCTGATGTTTGTTAGAGAACCTCGTCTGCCCATAGACTTCCTGCTAGGGTGAGTTTAGGATCCTGTACGCGGGGAGGTACAGGATTGGGTTATTGCACACCAAGCTAGACTTCGGGTAGCTTTCGAAGGTGCTCAAGAGCAATTAGTTGCAGTGGCAAGCCTCCGGAAGGAATGTCATGACCAGCATGTTCGTGAGGCACCCTTATCAGTGGGTCAGTTGGTCTACTTAAGGGACCGTAGTGTGAGGGGTCGTCACAAAATTCAGGATGTCTAGAGTCCTATAACTCATCAGGTCTTAAAAGCTCCAGCCGATCAAGGTGCTGTTTACACCATAGCTCCAGTGCATGACCTGGATCAAGCATGAACAGTCCATCATGACATGTTGAAGGCAGTTATCAAGCCAGAACAACTGGCACCCTCTCTTAAGGCTCCCCCTGCCAGTCGTCAGGGACCGGAGGAATGTGACTCCCTTGGTGATGGTGACTTGTGGATTTTGGTACGGGAGACACCTTGTCCGTCTGCGTCGTTATCTTGTACGGCAGGTCCCAGTAGTTGCTCTGTAGCAGGGTTGTTTTCGTCAATGATGACGATGACAAAAATATTTTGTTAACGCCCCTTTTTTTCATGACGACAACGAGACGATGACGAGCTAAACGAGGTTATTTGATGACGAAAACATGACGTGACGTACAAGAAATTTTCGTTGATGAGACGGGACGAAATTGTTAGCGTGTGGTTCGTCAGACGCTCAAAATTTATGACATCGCTTCTATTCTGTCTTTCAAACATTGCAATGAAGTGCAACCTATCTTTCGTTTGGGCACGCCCACCACCGGGACAGCACGTAGGGCGCATGCGCCGCGCACGCAATGTCACGCATACTGATCTCGCCCGAACACGTCTGTGGTCATTCGTCTCTGCTCGCACACCTTGACACGCGTTCCTTTGACGGACCATCGCGACTGTGACACTCGCACGGCTACTTCGCTCTTATAACCGCAGGTTGGTGCAAGTAAACAAGACATATGATTGATAGAGTTTGTACTTGTGCTACTGTACTATTGAAGAAGTCTACCACAAGTCCATGTTGTTAAAACATTTTTATTTTATGTTGCGTTAAGTGCAATAAAGCCACAACAGTTACCAAATAAAACGTTTTGGTTCTCGGCTTATTTTGGAGCAATGAGCATTGATTCCACTGTTACGTTATCTGTTTGTAATGCATAATCCTTAATAGTCCAACAGAAAGTCTTTGGTATTGGTTGGAAAAGTTGTATGGCTATTTTTAACCAAAACGGACTAAAACCTTTTTGAGTTTTGATCTCATAAATTTACAAAAACGAGACTAAAACTTCTTTTTTAAGTTTCCGTCTTCTAAAACCAACAAAAATCTTTTTGAGTTTTCGTCAACTAAAACCGACTAAAACCATTTTGAGTTTTCGTCGACTAAAACTAGACTAAAACTATCACAAATAGGAATGACTAAACAAAGACATCTATATGTTTATATTCTGTTATACACATGGCGCCACCTAGTGGCGATGAAAAATATATTTTTATATATTTTAACGTCCTGCATGGAGCCCTTTTAACAAATCCGAATGAAAATTGGTCAAAAAAGACTCAATGCACTCTTTCACGAATTTTGTGACTTTTCGGCTATTACAGTGCCGCAAAATCTGATTATTCACCGTGGAAACAAAATCTCCGGCAACATGACTCAGATGATCCTATCTTCTCAATTGTTTTCACATTTGAGGATATTCTAGCCAACTTATTTTTTGATCGTAGTGGCCGTGCCACCAACTGGTTAAAGCAAATACAAATTATTTTCATTGATGTTTTTCTCCAAGCAGGTTCACAAGGTCGCCGTAATATTTGCTCGGATGAGTGTTTGGGCCTTCAGGAAGTCACAATACAAAATTCGTAATTTTTTGTGAAAAGCTGTGGGCGTGGCTTCGCACAATTCGCCAATAAAACAACGCTGATTTTGTAAATATGAACGAAAACTCGTGAAACTTTGCACACATATCAGGCTTGACAAAACGATCAATATTTTATTAGTTTCTCGTACAGTTTTTTTTTTTTTTTAAATGGCACTCTTTCGCCCTCTAGAAATTTTTAAAAAAGCAGCCCCGGTTGTGTGTTTCACCTAGTGTAAAGAATTTTTTTTTTTTTTTACATTTTAACATACTGCACGGAGCCCTTTTAACAAATCCGACTGAAATTTTGTCATGACAGCCTCAAGACATTGAGCTTACTCTCTGCCGAATATTGTGACTTTTCAGCGAAGGGTGTGGCCATTACGGTGCTGAAAAGTCTGATTGTATTCTGTGGCAACAAAAGCTCCGGCAACATGACTCAGATGATCCTATCTTCTCGAATTTTTTCACATTTGAGGATAGTCCAGCCCTAAAGACATCTACCAACTTATTTTTCATCGTAGTGGTAGCGCAACCAACTGGTTAAAGCCAATACAAGTTATTTCCGTTGATGTTTTTCTCCGAGCAAGTAAACAATTCGGCCCTTATATTTGCTCGGATGAGTGTTTAGGGCTTGAGGATGTCACAATACGAAATTTGTGATTTTTCGTGAAAGGCTGTGGGCGTGTCTTTGCACCATTTGCCAAAAAACAAAGCTGTTCTTGAGGTTCTAAATATGAATGAAAACTGGTGGAAACTTTGCACACACATTAGGCCTGTCAAAATCATAAATATTTTACAAGTTTGTTTTGCAATCTTTTTAAAATAGCTTGTTATCGCCCCCTAGAAAGAAAAAAAAAGAACAGCCTATTGGAAAATTTGATGAAGTATGTAGAAAGCCAAGAACTAAGAAAAGTCTATTGGAGCCATATGCTTAATTGAACAGGAGTTGGTCATTTTGAATGGCTTTGACAACAAAAGCTGCTCTAACTTTCACTCCACAAAAATTCATCTTGAAGATTCCTCACGTTCTTTCTCGTAAATATTTCACATTTCCAACGTGCCGGTACGCCAACGTTGCCAGTGTTGCGAGGGCCCTTTATAGCTGCTCGCAGCTCTAGTTTTTTAGGTGGCGTTGTCTGCTCGTTTTTTTTTGGGGGGTTAAAACATCACATTGTCACACGAGTATTCTGTTCAGTTGATGTTGGGTGATAGGTTTGGTTTTGCTTTAAAACAGTGACTGTAACGAGTCTGGTGACAAGTGACATCCTTCCCTGACAGTGTAATCACGTACTGCTAATTGCTATGTATCTGACCCACTGCCGGTTGTGTTGTCACAAAAGCTTCCCTAGCACCTGCGGAACTAGAATTAGAATTAGAAATCCCTTTATTGTAGTAGTAGTAGTTTCGTGTGGTTTTCACACCTCCTGTCTCATCCCTGAAAGCCATGCCATTTTTGAGGTGTGTAGTTGAGAGCAAGTTTTAACGCTTGGTTCGACCACCAGGGTGAGATTCCTCTTAGTCAGGCCCCCAGAGTGCTAGCTGCACTCCAGGGAGCCGCTCAAGCCTCCACACGACGGCAACGTGGGAATCTCGGTCGTGGAGGATCCCTTTATTGTCATTGTACTCAAGTGTGCAACGGAGCTCGGAAAATGTATTACATAACCCCAGTCTTGGCCTCTCTAAATTGGCTCCCAGTGCACTTTAGAGTTCGCTTTAAGATACTTCTGTTCGTAATCAAGTCTTTAAATGGTCCCAGCGTACCTCTCCGAGCTCCTCCACCCCTACGCACCTGCCCGTTGCCTCAGGTCTGCAGACCACATGCTGCTGGAGGTACCGAGGACTAAGCACAGCCACGGTGGGGTCGTGCCTTTTCTGTTGCAGGTCCTTCCCTTTGGAATGAGCTTCAAACAAATGTTAGGCAAGCCCCCTCTCTGTCCACTTTTAAAACTCGTTTGAAGACACATTTTTATTCCTTAGCTTTCAACACAAATGAGATTGTTGCTGTTCTGCTGTTCTTCTGATATCTGTTCTTTGTCTTTTAATGTGTGTGCTAATTTCCCGCTAATATATATAACACCATATGGAAAGCGCTTTGTTACAGCGCCAGCTGTTGTGAAATGCGCTATATAAATAAAGTTGTATTGTATTGTACGCGACTAACCCAATTTTGCTCTTTCAAAGCTGCCTTTCTCAAAGCATATGCTAGCTATTGTTTTAGTGCTGCGGCATGTTTTGATAAGATAAGATAAGATAAGATGTCCTTTATTAGTCCCACAATGGGGAAATTTGAGGTGTTACAGCAGCAAAGATATAGATCACACAGAGTCGGCGGCGTAATGTAGCCGTTAATGTATAACATTAGCAGCAGACATTCAGAAAAAGCATGCAAATATACACAGTATAAACGTATCTAAGTGTAAGGAAACACTCCTAATGTTTGTCCATTATACGGAGGGGGAAACGCTGTAATGATAAAAACTACTGAATGATTGAAAATACTGCAATCATAAAAATATTGCAATGATAAAAGTACTGTAATGGTAAGAGTACTGAAATGATAGAAAAGTACTGCATGATAGAAAATAGAATAGAATAGAAATAGAATAGAAATCCCTTTATTGTCATTGTACTCAAGTGTGCAACGAGATTAGAGGGCTCCCCTCTCCAGTGCAATACAACAATAATACAGACAAATATATAAATTAGATAAATAAAGAAGACAGTGCAATGGAATTCAGTACTGAGTAGGGCATATAGAAACACATCACAATGCTGTTTTGCGAGGTTAGGGTGGTCTCGTGTGTGTGTGAGAGTTCAGTATGGAGATGGCTCTCGGAAAGAAACTGTTTCTCAGTCTATTGGTCCTTGATTTGATGCATCTGTAGCGCCTGCCAGAGGGCAACAGGTCGAACAGGTGTGAGTTTGGGTGGGTATTGTCATTGACGATGTTGAGAGCCCTTCTGAGGCACCGGGCGGTGTAGATGTCCGACAGTGGGGGGAGAGGGCAGCCAATAATCCTTTGCGCTGTTTTGACTGTCCTCTGGAGCCTCACTCTGTCCGCCTCAGTGCAGCCGCTGTACCAGGTGGAGACACAGTACGTCAGCAGGCTCTCGATGGACGAGTGGTAGAAGGCCAGCAGCAGCTTCCTGTCCAGGTTGAATTTCCTGAGGACTCTCAGGAAGTGCAGACGTTGGCGGACCTTCTTTACCACTGCTGTGGTGTTGTGACTCCAAGAAAGGTCATCGGAGATCTGTACTCCCAGGAACTTGAACGTGTGGACCCTCTCCTCTCAAAATACTGCAATGGTAAAAGTACTGTAATAGTAAAAGTACTGCAACGATAGAAAAATACTGCAATGATGAAAGTACTGCAATGGTAAAAGTACTGCAATGGTAAAAGTACTGTAATAGTAAAAGTACCGCAACGATAGAAAAATACTGCAATGATAAAAGTACTGCAATGATAAAAGTACTGTAGTAGTGAACATCCTGCAGTGGTAGAAATACTACAGTGATAGAAGTATTGTAATAAGAATACTGTAATGGTAAACAAAATACATCATTGGTCAATATTTAAGTACACCCTTGGCTGAAAGTACAGTAGTAGTTAATATTGCATCCTAGGACTGCACAATTGCACTAATGCCCTCCCATTTGTAGGCCTGACCCAATGTTCTTGTTAAAAAGTCTGACAGCAGTTGGCAGGAAGGAGCGGCGAAATCTCTCTTTGGTACAGCGAGGGTGTAAAAGTCTGTCACTGAAGGAGCTGTAAAGTGTTCTCAGAGTGTCATTGAATGGGTGGGCTGGTTTGTCCAGCATTGATGACAGTTTTGCCGTCATCCTCCTGCCCCCCACTGAGTCCACAGAGTCCAGGGAGCAGCCCAGGACAGAGCTGGCCCTCCTCACCAGTTTGTCCAGTCTCTTTTTGTCTCGGCCCGAGATGCCTCCTGCCCAGGAGACCACTCCATAGAAGATGACTGATGAAACCACCGAGTCATAGAAGTTCCTGAGGAGTGTTCCCCGAACGCCAAAGGACCTCAGCCGCCTGAGTAGGAAGAGTCTGCTCTGACCCTTCCTATAGAGAGCGTCTGTGTTGTCGCTCCAGTCCAGTTTATTGTTCAGATGAACACCCAGGTACTTGTAAGTTAAGACCCTCTCAACGTCTGTTCCCTGGATATTCACTGGTGCAGGTGGAGAGTGCCGACGCTTGCGGAAATCCACCACCAGCTCTTTGGATTTCCCAGCGTTGATTTGGAGGCGGTTCTGCTGACACCAGTCCACGAACCCCTGCGTAACCCCTCTGTACTCCCGATCGTCATCGTCAGTGATGAGGCCGACAATCGCAGAGTCATCAGAGAACTTCTGCAGGTGACTGGTTGTGGAATTGTATTTGTAGTCCGAGGTGTAGAGGGTGAACAGGAAGGGAGCCAGCACAGTTCCCTGCGGCGCTCCCGTGCTGCAGAGGAGCACGTCAGACACACAGTCCTGTGTTCTCACGTACTGTGGCCGGTTTGTGAGGTAGTTGTGAATCCATGTGATGAGGTGGTGGGCCACTCCCGCCTGCTCCAGCTTGTCTCCCAATAAGGCGGGCTGGATGGTGTTGAAAGCACTTGAGAAGTCAAAGAACATGATCCTCACCGTGCCCCCCGCCTTCTCCAGGTGGGAGAGTGAAGTGTGGAGCAGGTAGATGATGGCATCATCCACACTGATGCCAGGCTGGTATGCAAACTGGAGTGGGTCCATTGAGGAGCTGACCAGGGGGCGCAGATGGACGAGGACCAGTCTCTCCAGGGTCTTCATCAGATGAGACGTCAGCGCCACTGGTCTGAAGTTGTTGAGCTCCTTCGGATGGGGTGTCTTTGGAACCGGAACCAGGCAGGATGTTTTCCACAGCTGGGGGACTCTGCCCAGCTTCAAGCTCAGGTTGAACATGTGCTGGACGATTCCACACAGCTGGTCTGCGCAGGATTTGAGGAGCTGGGAGCTGATCCCATCTGGGCCTGCCGCCTTCCTCGCCTTCATCTTCCTCAGCTGGTTCTTCACCTGAGATGTTGTGAGGAACAAGGCTGAGCAGGAGGAAGTGGTGGTTGTCTGATGAGGCTGGGAACTGGAGCCTGTGGAGAGAGAGAGGGGCGAGAGAGGGGGAGAGAGGGTCTTGTTCGCAGTGGCAGGAGGGGTGGGTGGGGGCTGCATCAGGGAAGCCTGAGCGGGGTCAGACATTTGATCAAACCTATTGAAAAATAGGTTCAACTCATTTGCCCACTGAAGCCCCCCCCCCTTCTGGGTCTTACCTGCTTGTCCGTGGCCTGAGATGGTCTTCAGGCCCCTCCAGACATCCCTGGCATTGTTCCGCTGCAGTTGTTCTTCCATCCGCATCCTGTAGGACTTTTTCCCCTCTCGGATCCTCCTTCTCAGCTGACGCTGCACTCTCTTCAGCTCGTCCTTGTCGCCTGAAACAAAAGCCCTCTTTTTCTCCTTCAGGAGAGCTTTAATGTCCGGTGTGATCCAGGGTTTGTTGTTGGAGAAACATCTTACAGTCCTGGTGGGAATGGTGTTCTCCATGCAGAAGTTAATATAGTCTGTAACTGTGTCTGTTAGACCATTAATGTCCTCACCGTGAGCTTCGCTGAATACCTCCCACACAGTTGTGTTGAAACAGTCCTTCAAGGCCTCCTCGGCTTCTCCGGACCATCGCTGAGCTGTGCGTGTCACAGCTGGCTGCCTGCGGACGAGAGGTTTGTACACAGGCAGGAGAGCAACCAAGTTGTGGTCAGCTTTGCCCAGCGGGGGGAGGGGCAGTGACGTGTACGCCTCCTTGGTGTTGGCATAGAAGAGGTCCAATATTTTATTGTCTCTGGTTTGGCATGTTACATATTGTGTGAATGAAGGCAGAGAGGAGGAAGGAGAAGCATGATTGAAGTCACCAGAGATAAGGAACAAGGCATTTGGGTGCTGTGTTTGTAGCCTGCTCACAGCTGCATTCAGTACATCACAGGCTGTCTCACCGTTAGCAGAGGGAGGCACGTACGCCGCCACCGCGATCACATGACTGAACTCTCGCGGTAAATAGACCGGACGCATGCTAACAGCTATCATCTCAATGTCCCGACTGCAAAGTTGATCCTTAACAGTTATATGCCCAGGGTTACACCATCTATCATTAACAAACACAGCCAGCCCTCCCCCTTTTCTCTTACCGCTCTCCAGTGTCCTGTCCGCACGTAGGATTTGGAAGCCGTCCAATTCCACGACGGCGTCCGGCGTTAGCTCTGTTAGCCACGACTCCGTGAACACCAGCAAGCTAGCCTCCCGGACAATCCTCTCGTGCCGGGTTAGCGCTGTTAGCTCGTCCATTTTGTTGGAGAGGGATCGAACATTCCCCATAATAACGGACGGGAGGACGGGGTGATATCGTCTCCTCCTTGCCTGGCGTTTAGCCCCCGCACGACATCCCCGTCTCTTCCTCCTCAGCTCGCGGGGAATATCGGGTCTCGCTCCGGGAGCACACGCGGGGTTAGCACGGAGTGCTAACAGCTGATCTCTTGTGTACACGATCGATCCGTAGCTCCGAGTTTCGTCTCCGGACACGATCGCGCAAAAAACAGCCCCCAACAGTAGTAAAACCACCGCAAGTTGGATGTCCATTGCTGAGGTGAGGTAAAAATAAAATAAAAAGGGTAAAGGGAAAAAACACACGAAAAAGGCTCAATAGTGAGCCACGCTGCTGTAAACAGGCAGCCACTCGCGCGGCGCCGGAACCGGTTTGATGTTTCTGTGTCTAATATTACGATGTGCCCTTTGTCATGTAATGGTGCTAAATTTGTATTTGCGACAGTGTTGCACCTTTACGGTAACTGAGTGTCACAATTGTCTCGCAGCGGTCTCGCGAAATTGTTCATACAAGTGAGGGGAGTTGTTGGAGTGGTATCGCCATTAAACGTGTTACAAGACAAGAGCCTCGTTGCCATCATTTACATGGTGACAGAAGTGGGATCGAAACAATGGCCAAGTTTAATCCCCCGACGGGTTTCCCCTTTGATAAGCCAGGAGAGTGGCCGGACTGGAAGCAGCGATTTGTGAGATTTAGGACCGCCACGAAACTCGACAGAGAAGAGGGCGCGGTGCAGGTGAGCAGCCTGATATACGCCATGGGTAGCGAGTCCGAGAACATCTACAAGTCGTTTACATTCGCCGAAGATGGACACAGAAATGACTTTGAACGAGTACTCGGCAAGTTCGACAACTATTTCGTGCCACGACGGAATGTGATACATGAACGCGCATGCTTCCACCAGCGCACATTCGGGTGTTGTACGAAATGCATAGCGACGTGGCCTGTTATGTGGCTAGTGTGGTGGAAGGGATCATCTACAGGCAAGTTGGATGAAATTAGGGTAGCAACAGCCGCTGACCCCGAACTTCAATGTGTTGCAGGGCTAATAGAGAGAGGATGGCCTGAGCACATTAGTAAAGTGCCAGTAGTTGCTAGAGCATATGTTTAAGTTAAATCAGAGCTGTCAGTACACGATGGCCTAATTCTGAGAGGGTGTAGGATTGTTGTGCCACGATCAATGAGAGGGGAAGTACTTCAGAAAGTTCATGAGGGACATCAAGGCCTCATCAAATGTAGACAGAGAGTGGGTTCATCCGTGTGGTGGCCCGGACTTTCTTCAGAAATATGCAAGCTCGTGGCATCATGTCAGGTGTGCTACGAAATGAAAAGAACTCAACAAAAGGAGCCACTCCTATCCACACCGTTTCCGGAGCGATCTTGGAAGAGAGTAGCCATGGACATCTGTGAATTTAAACAACATAACTACCTTGTAATCTCGGATTACTACTAAAGGTTTATTGAAATATTACACCTGCCATCTACACCGAGTGCACAAATAATAAAAAGTTTGAAAACCGTTTTCACTAGATTCGGCATTCCAAGTGAGATAGTGAGTGACAATGGTCCCCAGTTTACAAGTGCTGAGTTCCAGGAGTTCGCTAGACAGCTCGACTTCCAACACTACACGTCCAGTCCTCATCATCCACAAGGAAATGGACATGCAGAAAGAGCAGTGCAGACAGCTAAGAGGATCCTGAAGCAGGAGGACCCTGTCATGGCTCTCATGTGTCATCGAGCTACTCCGTGTTCCACGACAGGCTACAGCCCAGCTGAGCTGTTGATGGGGAGAAAAATTAGAACGACACTTCCAACACTGGAGGAGAACCTAAAACCTAAGTGGCCCAGTAGGACAGATGTGGAGGATAAGGAAAAGGCTAAACAGGCTCACTACTTCAACCGTCGCCATGGAGCCAGAACTTTGCCTTCTTTACATCCAGGTGACCAAGTGTTTTCCAAATTGGATCACGAGAAGTCATGGTGTTTGCCAGCTGTGGTTTCATGCGAGAGTACAACACCTAGGTCCTTCATCATCCGGACACCACAAGGAGCAGAACTGAGGCGGAACCGCCGTCACCTCAAACCTGGGCCAGTTCCCCAGCCAGTCCCAGCAACATCCGAAGACTACAAGCTGACGGACGTCCACCCTGTCAACACCGGCATAGACGACACAGTTTCTGTATGCCGGAGCGAGTCGACATCCTCGACTTCCCCACCTACTCAGGTGGTGACCCGTTCTGGACGGTGAGCAAACCAGTCGACAGGCTTGACCTGTGAGACTGAGACTCATGGTCTTTGGGGGGGAAATAAAAAAAAGAAATTACTCATGTTGTTGGGATCTGTTTGATTGGTGCATATTTCAGGTTAACTTGATTTCTGAGAAGCATCTTGATTTATTTTTGCATTTTGCAGCCTAGTTGGGGAAATAAATGCTTGTTTGATGTTATGGAAAATAACACAAAAGAGGGGAGATGTCATGTAATGGTGCTAAATATGTATTTGCGACTGTGTTGCACCTTTAGGGTAACTGAGTGTCACAATTGTCTCGCAGCGGTCTCGCGAGATTGTTCATACAAGTGAGGGGAGTTGTTGGAGTGGTATCGCCATTAAAACGTGTTACAAGACAAGAGCCTCGTTGCCATCATTTACACCCTTTGTATGTGCTTAATAAAGTAAAACCACAACCAACTGAGACTGCACCCTTTAATACGGTGTACCCTATGGTCATGAATATACGATAACAAAAACACTTCCCATCTTGTCGCTGCTCCGCAGCCTGCTTGACATAGAAAACAGCAGTGCAACGAACAACATTCACAACATCAAACAGACGAAAATCTTTGACCACAAAACACATCAAATAAGTCAAACATCACATACTCTTAGAACTGGACATTCATCATCAACAAAATCAACCTAAAATGAAAGTATTCTGTTTAAAAATTCACAGTTACAGCATATAATTCTTCGATAACGTGATCCACTAATTGCAAAATTAACAAGTCATATAAACAACCCATTGTCTGCTCCCTCAGCAACGGCTGAGCAGTTCCCACTCGGTGACACTGTCTATGTCTGCCCTGTGACTGGCTGGCGACCAGTTCAGGTTGTGGTGCATCTTTCGCCCGTAGTCAGCTGGGATAGGCTCGGGCAACCCCCCACAACCCTGTACAGGATAAGCAGTGTGGATTATGACAGGACATTTGACTAATTTAATTGTCAATGGTGCCCCAAATTACTCCACTCCATCAAAACAGATTTATGGGCAAATAAGTCAATCAGTCAGTACATACCATCTGTTTAACTGCATAAGACATACAGTATATACTTTCAAGTGAGAGTAATTTCTCCTCTTCAACTTCAACCTCTTCTTTGTTTGCTTCATCTTCAACTCTCAATTAACTTTTTCTTGGAGGTTTTCACATAAGCATTTTTCAGCATGTTACACCTATCAATAAAACAATTCACTACCTTGTTGATTGACCCATGTTGTCGAGATATGGTCTAAGTGCATTTTATCGGTGGCGACCCACTCACACACTGCAAACTGTTGACTGCAACTCTTTCATTCAATCTCACAACCATACTCACACCCCACAGTAGGCAAAAGCCTCTTCATACGCAAATGAGCCATATCAGGGCGAACATTTTGTAACCAACAGCTCCAGTTCACTAATGAGTGTTAAACTTTTCCCAACTTCCTTTCCTCATTAATTTTTGTCCAATAGATTCGATGGATATCAACTGCGAGTCCTAATTTCCCTTGAAAGCAATTCAGTGTTCTTGTCAATTCTAATCTCCATAATTTAATGAATACTAAAAAATAGTTTGTTTAAGTTACTCCCTATGCCCTGCAAAAATACATATATAATTATAGAACATGATTTAAATGCCCACTTTGTTTACTTAATTGTTTGGAAAAAAAAAATACAACCATTGACACCTAATATTGTGCTGTACATTTAAGTTTTTCTCATTAATGTCTCTTCCATTGAAACTGTTCCCATTTCCATGTTATTTTCTTTTCTTCGCCATATCAAACCTCTCTTAAAGGTTTGTCAAAATCAAATTTGTCCTTTATGGTTTCCCTTTATTTAAAATTTTATACTTATTATTTTCTTAATTCCAACATCAATTCACTTCACTCGCACCTACCACTTACTGCTTCATTTTTTTTTTTACCCCTACGTGAAAGGTCCTTGATGCTGTCACATTATCTAAATTAGTTAAAAGTATACAATTTCCTTCCATTTGTAACCCCAGTATAAGATTTCTACAACTAAGGTTTGTGTTGATGCAAATTCTCTGTTTGAATTCCTTGTTCATTATTGATTGAATAATGCTTTTTCCTCAAAAATTTATCTGTCTAGCTAACGGTGAGATACCTTCTTCAAAGTCCCCCCTTAATGTTGCCTTAAATAAAGTAAAGGTTTTTGTCTTTTCTTTCCCCATTCACGGGTCAATCCAGAAAGTGTTGACAGAAATGAGAGATTATTATTAGGTTGCAATGAGCGACCATTCTTGAACACTATATTAGTAGCCGATTTACCATAATAATTATGTCTTTGCATTCTACATCTTTTTGTGTATTCTTTTTGACGCCTTTGGTCAGTTACTGTCAGCAACTTTATCACTACTTTTTACCAAAAATCTTCCACTATGTCAACACACCGGAGCCCACACTCGTTTACAACCCCTCTTTCAGCTCACCACTACTCACTGTAACACCTCAGCAGTCTTCAGTCCTGTTGATATACTACATTTACATGCACTCTGCAATGCCTCAGTGATCAGGTTCAATGGTTGAGAGTGTTGCTCAGTCCATGCAATAGGCGCGTCACATGACAAGGAGCCTCTATTGTTTTGGGGGAAATTTGGGACTTCAAAGTGATAAGTAGATTACGGTTTTAGTATTTAGTCATGTCTTCGTTAGATTTCTTTCAAAAACTTCATTCAATTGTTAAGTTTTCATAACACCTACTTCTCCCTTTCTGAAGGAGACACAAGTATACAATTATGTAAAAACCATCATCAGAATGATATACTTTGTCTGTTGGACCATGTAAGTATAAATTGTGTCAATACTAATCTTTTCTGTGAATTAATCACATCTCCACAACTTGGGCTCTCATTGTTCTGTAAAAATAAAACTACCGTATTTTTGGACTCAAAAGACGCTCCGTGTCAAAGGGCGCAACACCTGTTGGGGGCGCTATTTCTGTATTTGTTACATAGATAGAACGCGCCGACTCATCGGGCGCTAACACAACCGACCAATCGAGCAGTCTCGCTGGCTGCTCAGTCGCGCTAGCGTGTTTTTAAAATGGCAGCGGGAGTTCAGTGGTACTTTATTTTAGCTTTTAACAACGTGCTGAAGTTGTCCTCATCCAAAAATGCACCAAGTCCTTGTCTTCTGTATCCAAGATAAACAACACGAGTCATTATCAGTCTGCCTCGCCATCTCGCTGCTTCGCCGTCTCGCTGCGGCGCAGCCCCTCAGATGGGATGCCGACACAATGCCGGTGTGAGCAAGTCACTTGTCAACAAACGATGTGTGGTCACGGTGTTACATCAAAACTAAAACTATCATCCCAAATCAACTGAAAAGCATAAAAGTGTAGGCCCAGCAAAATTCTGCCTCCCAGCCTACCATACATTACCTTAGTTTACATGCATGCACACTAAAACAGACGATAGCATGGCTAGCTGTTTTGAAAAAACGGCAACAGGAGCAAAACTGCGTTTGGTTGTATTTTATTTAACAAGGTACTCACATTAAGAGTTATCAGTCATCCACAAATCCTTCAAAATCATCGTCTTCCGTATCAGACAGAAATAGTTGGGCAAATTCTCCCTCAAACACGGCAGGTTCCCTCTCGTCATTGTCCGAGTCTGTGTCGCTGCTGAGCGTCTCCCCGGATGTAATGCCGGCTTTCGCGAAAGCTCTTGCAATAGAGCTAGCAGACACGTTCGTCCAAGCAGCTACAATCCACTCGCAAATTGTGGCATAACTTGCTCTTCGCTGTCTCCCAGCCTTTGTGAAGCTGTGTTCGCCCTCCGCCATCCATCGCTCCCACGCAGCACGCAACTTCACTTTGAACGCTCTGTTTATACTTAAGTCGAGTGGTTGGAGTTCCTTTGTCAAGCCTCCCGGGATGATGGCAAGCTCTGAGTTCATATGCGTGACTTGACTTTTCACAGCGGCTGTCAGATGGGCACGCATGGAGTCACAGACCAACAGCGACGATAGGGGCATCGCGCTGCTTTGCACTGGGGGCGTGCCTTTGTGTTGTTTTGTCTCCCCTCTCCCGGAACACCAGGGGTAAGATAAACTTTAAAAATATATTATGTCTGATTGACGAACCTGACAGCAAACATGTACATTGCACTTCCACTGATGTTGTGTGTTTTCATTCCCTTTCCTTTCTTCAGCTTTCTTTTTTTCCGGCAACGCACTTCTCACTGCTTCGAAATTCGCCGGATCTTTCAGACGTGGCTTAAAGTCATATTTCTTTACTCTCCAGAAATTGGCAACAATCCGGGTCCTACCCGTTCATAAACTTCACATCTGAATTTGCTTTCAACTCTTTTGCCACGTTTTGACCCATTTTCCATTGCCGTCTGAAGTCTCTTATCTTTACTCACACACACAATCGCACACGCACGTACACACGCTCTTTCACACTCAATCACCCCCTCCCTCTCTTTTCACTCAGAGTCTCATTCACCACACACATACACTTCTCAGTCAAACGAATTTGTTGGCCAAAGGAATTCAAATAAATAAAAAACACAGAAAATAATGCCATATTATTTTATTATTCCCTAAATTTAATGTGAAATTGTGAGTAGACCTTCTCCAGGTCGTCGATCATTTCTCTATTTATATAACTCCATAGTCGACACCGAGGAACATTTAATAGACACTACCGTGCTGTCGGTTTGAACGAGTTACGACCTAATTTCTTTCTTTTTTTTATAACTCCCTAAACAACGCGATCTGGTTTAGACGTACCGCAAGACGTTCTTTTACACTACCGCGTTATCCGTAATGATGAGTTGAGATGTTTAACCCTGTTTCTAAACGAGTTACATGTCAGGTTTAAAATGCTCTGACGCCTTTTTTTAGACTGAATTAACTTACTAAAGATGGCAGAAAACCAGAGCAAACCAGTGTTGGAATTTATCTTTAAATCAATGTTAGAATTTAATTTTAAACCAATGTAAACTCAAATTAATAATCTGACTCCAATTTGTGACTTTACCCAACTCTCACTCATCCAACAATATGCGCGCTCGTTCTGCAATAGAAAGGTATCAGGAAGCCGGCATTTTCACACACGAGTGGATTTATTCCTAACACACAAATCTACAACTTGGGCTTGGGTCCCTCTCAATACAGCTCTCTTTGTCTCCGCTGTTCAGCATTAATTTATAGACACAATATGCAAATGACACAGAGACAAAGGCATCCTGGCATGATTCTATTGGCTATGTGTACGCTGCAGTTAACTTTAGCTTGCTTTTCTTGGTCTTTCTTCAAGTGGTGGCTCCTCCTGCTTGTGGTTGAAGGGTCCAGTTTCTTGTCGACCCCTTCCCCCTCGAGGTATCTGTCTCCGCCAGGCACCAACCTAAAACCTCCCAAACCTTCACATTCTTTCACTTTCTTTGTTCAGCTTCACCAGCCACACACTCAGCATTCCACAGAATAACAGTGACACAAGATGCAGGACATCGAATAAAACTAGCCAGGTTTCAACTCTTCCACTCCTTTACCAGTTAAAGTTTTGTTTTTGACCATTCGCGAATGGGAGAGCGAGCCAGGCGGGAACAAGCGTCTTGCCAGTTCAATCCCGCACACTCCCTCTCTGGCTCCCTCACCACCCGCTCAGTCTTTTATTAGCAACCTAAGCAGACAATGGGGGTCTGTCTTCCAGGGAGACAGGAAAGCATAAGTAACTAATTATCTGAAATTCTAGCAGGCAGGAAGCATCAATCACAGTGGTCAGTTAAGAATTCAGCCTGAGGCGAGGAATTCGAAACTCGAAGAAAAACTCAAGTGTGTGCGTGTGTTCCAGTTGTGCGCGTGTGTGCTAAAGCAATAATGTGAGTGTCTGTGTGTGTGTGCGCAATTATCACTGATACAAATAGTGTATAAAAACATGATTAGAAATACACAAACTATTTACATATCCTCAGTCCATCTCACAGTTACCATCAGCATATCCACATCAGAACTGTAATCTTCATAAAAAAAAAAAATTAAGTTCTCCCACGTGCTGTCAAACCCACTCAAAACTATGTAGGTATTAAATAAAAACTACAAAAAAACGTCTTTGCTCCTACAAAGATCTTGCATACTCACTCTTAAAAGCTTCATTCAATTGTTAAGATTTCATATTATAACACCTTGTTCTCTCTTTCTGAAGAAGTCATAAAAATACAATTATCTAAAAATTATTATCAAAATGATGATGAGAATTTACCTGCAGATTAATTATAGTACTGTTTTTGTCTTTGGGATCATCCATCCATCCATTATCTGGAGCACTTCTCCTTGCGATTATCGCGGGGGTGCTGGAGCCTATCCCAGCTAACTTCGGGTAGTAGGCGGGTTACTCCCTGAATTGCTTGCCAGCCAATCGCAGGGCACAAATAGACGAACAACCACCACCACTCACACTCTACCTATGGGCAATTTAGAGTGTCCAATCAACCTGCCATGCATGTTTTTATAATGTGTAAGGAAACCGAAGTACCTGGAGGAAACCCACGCAGGGACGGGAGAACATGCAAACTCCACACAGGAAGGCCGGAGCCAGAATCAATCCCACGACCACTGCATTGTGAGGCCATTGTCAGGTTCGCCGGTAGGCGAGGAGGAGGTGGACCCAGAGGTGCGAGGAAGCAGGGAAAAGGGTAAACTAAAGGGAATTTATTAAATTAATCAAATGAGGACAAACAACATGGCGTGGACAAACAAACGTGGCAGGGTGCAAAATGACTAAGACGAACTAAACGTGACTAAACAGAACAAAAGCAGAGGAACAAGACAGTGACAAAAACCAGGGACATGAGCGGGAGCGAGAGCAAGAACATGGCCGTGAAGGAGATCAGGGAGCGGTCGTGACAGTCCAAACGGAGTAGCAACAGGGAGCCAAGCGGGGTAATGTTCCGACAATGGGTTGTCGGAGTGAGGTGTTTAAATAGTCCAGTCAATAGGGGAGCAGATGGGAATCAGGTGTGTTGATGATAACGGGGAACAGGTGCGTGGCTGGTGAGACAGAGTGCTGGGGGGAAACGCCCTACTCAGCTGACAAACATAAACAAAAGTGCACATGGTAGGAAAGTGACAAAAACAATAACAAAAGCACATGCAGACGAAAACAATGACAAAAACCCCTGTCATGCCCGACGCGGATCATGACAGTACCCCCCCCTCAAGGGACGGATTCCAGACGTCCCACAAAAAGAAAACCATGTCCAAAAACGAGGGTGGGCGGAAGGGGTCGGGCGGTGGGTCAACGACCCGTGATCGAAACCGGTCTGGCGGATGTCCGGGAGGCCAGACCAGCGAGTCCTTTCGTGGCCATTCAGGCGGCCGTCCGGGTGGCCGAACCCGCAAGTCCAGTCGTGGCCATTCGGGCGGGCGTCCGGGAGGCCAAACCAGGGAGTCCGACTGTGGCCATTCAGGCGGGCGTCCGGGAGGCCCAGATCGCCACATCGAGTGCGCCGCCGAGGCTGAGACGAGAAGCGGCGGTGGGTCGAGGGGCTCAGCCGAGGCAGAGGCTTGGAGCGGCGGCGGACCGGACGCAGCCGAGACAGGAACTTGGAGCGACGGCTGGTCATCCAGCCCCGCCGATACAGGAACGTGGAGCGGCGGCTGGTCCTCGAGCCCCGCCGAGACAGGAACGTGGAGCGGCGGCTGGTCCTCGAGCCCCGCCGAGACAGGAACGTGGAGCGGCGGCTGGTCCTCGAGCCCCGCCGAGACAGGAACGTGGAGCGGCGGCTGGTCCTCGAGCCCTGCCAAGACAGGAACGTAGAGCGGCGGCTGGTCCTCGAGCCCCGCCGAGACAGGAACGTGGAGCGGCGGCTGGTCCTCGAGCCCCGCCGAGACAGGAACGTGGAGCGGCGGCTGGTCCTCGAGCCCCGCCGAGACAGGAATGTGGAGCGGCGGTGGACCGTCGGTCGCCGCCGAGGCCGTGACGAGAAGCGCCGGCGCATCGTCGAAGGCCGCCGAGGCAGAGTCGAGAGGCGGCGGCGTGTCGTCGTCCACCACCGAGGCAGGAGCCAGGAGCGACCGTGGGTCGTCGAGCGCTGCCGGGGCAGGCCCTTGCAACGGGCGCAGGACAGGCGCCGTCGGATCCTTGACCGGAAGCGGACGCGGGACAGGCTCCGCCGGAACGTGAGCTTGGGGCGGACGCACAATGTGCTCCGCCGGAACGTGAGCTTGGGGCGGACGCACAATGTGCTCCGCCGGAACGTGAACCTGGGGCGGACGCACAACGTGCTCCGCCTGAACGTGAACCTGGGACGGACGCACAACGTGCTCCGCCTGAACGTGAACCTGGGACGGACGCACAACGTGCTCCGCCTGAACGTGAACCTGGGACGGACGCACAACGTGCTCCGCCTGAACGTGAACCTGGGACGGACGCACAACGTGCTCCGCCTGAACGTGAACCTGGGACGGACGCACAACGTGCTCCGCCTGAACGTGAACCTGGGACGGACGCACAACGTGCTCCGCCGGGACATGGACTGGTGACGGACGCACAACGTGCTCCGCCGGGACATGGACTGGGGACGGACGCACAACGTGCTCCGCCGGGACATGGACTTGGGGCAGACGCGGAACGTGCTCCACCGCAACATGGACTTGGGGCGGACGCAGGACGCGCACCACCGGAACATGGACTTGGGGCGAACGCACGACGTGCACCGCCGGAACATGGACTTGGGGCGAACGCACGACGTGCACCGCCGGAACATAAACTTGGGGCGAACGCACGACGTGCACCGCCGGAACATAAACTTGGGGCGAACGCACGACGTGCACCGCCGGAACATAAACTTGGGGCGGACGCGGAACGTGCTCCGCCGCCACATGGACTTGGGCCATCGGCAGGGCGCCGGAACGGGGCTCAGCAGCTGACGAGGAGCCGAGACGGGGCTCAGCAGCTGACGAGGAGCCGGGACGGGGCTCAGCAGCTGACGAGGAGCCGGGACGGGGCTCAGCAGCTGACGAGGAGCCGGGACGGGGCTCAGCAGCTGACGAGGAGCCTGAACGGGGCTCAGCAGCTGACGGGGAGCCTGAACGGGGCTCAGCAGCTGACGGGGAGCCTGAACGGGGCTCAGCAGCTGACGGGGAGCCTGAGTGGGACTCTGGAGGCTGCAGCGGACGAGGAACCGGCACGGGGGGCTGCCGCTGACGAGGAGCCGGCACCGGAGGCTGCCGCGAACGGGGAGCCGGCACTGGAGGCTGCAGCTGACGAGGAGCCGGCGCTGGAGGCTGCAGTTGACGAGGAGCCGGCACTGGAGGCTGCAGCTGACGAGGAGCCGGCACTGGAGGCTGCATCTGACGAGGAGCCGGCACTGGAGGCTGCAGCGGACGAGGAGCCGGCACTGGAGGCTGCAGCGGACGAGGAGCCGGCACTGGAGGCTGCAGCGGACGAGGAGCCGGCACTGGAGGCTGCAGCGGACGAGGAGCCGGCACTGGAGGCTGCAGCGGACGAGGAGCCGGCACTGGAGGCTGCAGCGGACGAGGTGTGCGACGTGACTTTGGACGAGATGGACGACGCGTGGTGGAAGAGGAAGTGGTCTCGAAAAAACCAAATGAAAACGGTGTTAGGAATTGTTCAGGGGGAAGAAAGTGACTGATCTGTGCTAAATCCGGGTTACGCTGGGCGTCTAACTGATTATATATATACTCGAAGTCATCTTCGTGGTCCGAGTCTACCAGAACGTGAGGGGCATAGTGCTCGAAATCATACCCATAATCGGGTTGGATTGAAAAGTGGGATGGTGAAAAGGTACTGTGCTCAAGGTCTTCATCATAGTCCGAATCAATAATCAGGTGAGGGGGTATGACAGGGAGACCGTCGATTTTAATACCGTGACACGCGGAGGAAGCAACAGACGAGGTACGGGGCTGGTCGGCAGGCTGATGAGGGCGGTTGTCCGATCGGCGACGTCGAGCGAGAGCTTCCCGCAGGGTCCGTAGTTGGTCGGATCATTCTGTCAGGTTCGCCGGTAGGCGAGGAGGAGGTGGACCCAGAGGTGCGAGGAAGCAGGGAAAAGGGTAAACTAAAGGGAATTTATTAAATTAATCAAATGAGGACAAACAACATGGCGTGGACAAACAAACGTGGCAGGGTGCAAAATGACTAAGACGAACTAAACGTGACTAAACAGAACAAAAGCCGAGGAACAAGACAGTGACAAAAACCAGGGACATGAGCGGGAGCGAGAGCAAGAACATGGCCGTGAAGGAGATCAGGGAGCGGTCGTGACAGTCCAAACGGAGTAGCAACAGGGAGCCAAGCGGGGTAATGTTCCGACAATGGGTTGTCGGAGTGAGGTGTTTAAATAGTCCAGTCAATAGGGGAGCAGATGGGAATCAGGTGTGTTGATGATAACGGGGAACAGGTGCGTGGCTGGTGAGACAGAGTGCTGGGGGGAAACGCCCTACTCAGCTGACAAACATAAACAAAAGTGCACATGGTAGGAAAGTGACAAAAACAATAACAAAAGCACATGCAGACGAAAACAATGACAAAAACCCCTGTCATGCCCGACGCGGATCATGACAGCCATGGTGCGAACCAGTCTTCCACCATGCCGCCCATCTGTTGAATCATGTTGGTAGAAATTGTGTCATCACTAATCCGTATCAGAAAATTAATCACCACCACACTAGTTTGGTTCTCATTGTCTATAAAACAAAAATTTTTTTCAATGCAAACAACACAGTACACCAACTTTGTTCTCCAGGTTTCGACTCAACATGAGACTGTAGCTGTTCTTCTGGTATCTATTGTTTGTCTTTTAATGTGTGTGCTAATTTCCCGCAAATTTATATGACACCATATGGAAAGCGCTTTGTAATGTAGCCGTAAGGGGGCACAAGCCGGTGTCTTCTTGTGCCGTTCCCAAGCCAGGATAAATACAGAGGGTTGTGTCAGGAAAGGCATCCGACGTAAAACTTTGGCCAAATCAAACACGCATATCAAATATATGACTTTCATACCAGATCGGTCGAGGCCTGGGTGAACAACGACCTCCACTGAGCTGTGAACCAACAGGGTGCTAGTGGAAATTGGACCACTGCTGGTTGAAGAGAGGAGGAAGGTGTGTTTGTAGGACGAAAGAGAAGATGAACACCAAGAGTCTAGGACCGAGAGAAAGGACTTTGAATGTTGGAACTACGCCACGGAGAGTTAGAGAGCTGGTTGACATGATGCAGAGGAGGAAAGTGGACATACTGTGTTTTCAGGAGACCGGGTGGAAAGGGAGCAAAGCTAGAAGTTTAGGAGCAGGGTTCAAGTATTACTATCATAGTGTAAATAGGAAGAGAAATGGAAAGGAGTTATTGTGAAAGAGGAGTTTGTTAGGAACATCCTGGAAGTAAAAAGAGTGCCAGATAGAGTGATGAGCCTGAAGCCAGGAATCCAAGGTGTGATGATCAATGTTGTTAGTGAGTATGCGCCACAGGTAGGATGTGAGATGGAGTAGAAGGAGAACTTTTGGTTGGACCTTGATGAAATTATGCAGAGCATCCCTGGAAGTGAGAGTGTTGTCAATGGTTCAGACTTCAGTGGACATATTGGAGCAGGAAACAGGGGTGATGATGAGGTGATGGGCAGGTTTGGTTCCAGGAGAGGAATGCAGAAGGACAGATGGTGGTTCACTTTGCAAAAAGGATTGAAATGGCTGTTGTGAATACTGTCATGTCATGTCATTATCCACACCGCTTATCCTGTACAGGGTCGCGGGAGGGTGCTGGAGCCTATCTCAGCTGACTACGGGCGAAAGGCGCACTACACCCTGAACTGGTCGCCAGCCAGTCACAGGGCAGACTGTTGTGAATACTTTCTTCCAGAAACATAGGGTGACCTACAAGAGTGAAGGTAGGAGTACACAGGTAGACTACATCTTGTGTAGACGGTGTAATCTGAAGGAGATCAGTGACTGCTAAGTAGTTATAGGTGGGTGTGTAGCCAGACAGCATAGGATGGTAGAGTGTAGGATGACTCTGGTGGCCAGAAAAACAAAGAGGGCGAAGGCAGAGCAGAGGATGAAATGGTGGATGTTGAAAAGGGAAGAGTGTTGTATGACTTTCAGGAAGGAGTTGAGACGGGCTTTTGAAGGTCAGGAGGCGCGTCCAGATGACTGGACAACTACAGCAAACGTGATCAGGGAAATATTGATGTGTCATCTGGAAGGAAAGGAGAAAGGAGACTTGGTGGTGGAATGAGGAGGTGCAGAAATGGATCCAGAAAGACGTTAGCTCAGAATAAGTGGGACAGTGAGAGGACTGAAGAAAGTAGACAGGAGTACAGGGGCATGCAGCGGAAGGTGAAAGTAGAAGTGGCAAAGGCCAAACAAGGGACTTATGATGACTTATAATGCGAGGGTGGACAGTAAGGAGGGAGAGACTGAGCTATACGGCTTGGCAAAGCAGAGAGACAGAGATGGGAAGGACGTGCAGCAGGTTCGGGTAATAAAGGATAGGGATGGAAGTGAGTTGACAGATGCCAGTAGTGCGATGCTGTGGGAAAAAGTGGTGGAAGCTAGACTGAGGGCAGAGGTGTACATTTGTGAGCAGCAGTATGGTTTTGTGCCAAAAAAAAAAAGAGTACAACAGATGAAATACTTGCTTTGAGGATGTTGATAGAGAAGTACAGAGAAGGCCGGAAGAAGCTGCATTGTGTCTTTGCAGATCTGGACAAAGCTTATGACAAGGTGCCCAGAGAGGAACTGTGGTTTTCTATGAGGAGGTCTGGAGTAGCAGAGAAGTATGTTCAAGTGGTGCAGGACATGTATGAGGACTTTAAGACAGTGGTGAGGTGTGCTGCAGGTGTGACAGGAGTTCAAGGCAGAGGTGGGACTACATCAGGGATCAGCTCTGAGTCCCTTCTTGTTCGTGATGGTAATGGACAGGATGGCAAACGAGGTTAGACAGGACTCTCCAATGTCTATGATGTTTGCAGATGACATTGTGATCTGTAGTTAGAACAGGGAACAGATGAAGGAGAAGCTGGAGGCGATGTTTGCCCTGGACAGGAGGGGAATGAAGAATAGCTGTAGCAAGACCGAGTATTTGTGTTTAAATTAAAGATGTATTTCATATGGATACTGAGTCATTAAAAACTCTTAAACAACCTCTTATCACCCCAATTGCTAGTATCATTAATCAATCGATAAAGGCAGGTATCTTCCCTGTTTCTTGGAAATCTGCAATCATTACTCCTGTTTTGAAATCTGGAGACCCTACAATAAAAAGTAACTCCAGACCGATAAGTATTTTGTTGTCTCCAAAATAGACGAAAAATTAGTGGCTGAACAATTCATTAGGTATTTGAATAACAGTCCATATTCCCTACATGAATGCAGTTTGGCTTCAGAAAAAAATCACTCGACGGAGACGGCCATCTGCTATCTATTGGAAAACTTTAAATCAAAATTAGATGCAGGTCATGTGATACGACCAGTGTTTCTTGACTTGCGTAAAGCATTTGACACTGTAAATCACGGCATTTTAATGACTAAACTGTCATACTTTAATTTCTCCTTCGACTTGAAATGGATTGAATCATACCTTAAAAACAGAAAACAGTGTGTTAAAATACACAACATTACATCTGCAACATTAGAGAATTCATTTGGTGTACCTCAAGGGTCGGTTTTGGGAACGCTGCTGTTTAGCTTGTACATAAACGACCTTCCACAACATTGTCCATCTAATGTTACTTGTCAGATGTACGCTGACGATGCAGTTATTTATGTACATGCAAAAACAAAACACCAAGCTGCACAATATCTATCAGCAGCCATGTCTGATTTGTCAAACTGGCTAGAACGTTCTCATTTACATCCTAATGTATCAAAGACTGTCTGTATGTTCTTTTCAATCAGGAGGTGTGCTGAAACAAATCCTAACGTATTTGTGCAAGGAACGAGAATTGAGGTTGTACAAGAGTTTAAATATTTAGAAATCATGTTGCACTCACAGTTACAGTTAAGACAACAAATAAAAAGATTAATGAATCACATGAAACTTAATCTCTCTAACTTTAGATATATTAGGAATTCTCCGGTCGACCAGAGACTCCACCCCTGCGACTCAGCCCAGCCGAATCCAATTATGACGTGGGAAACCGGGAACTATTGGCCGTGGTCCTGGCGCTCCAGGAGTGGCGACACTGGCTTGAGGGTACCACGGAGCCGTTCACAGTCTACACGGATCACAAGAACCTTTCGTATACACGGTCCATGAAGCGACTAAACCACCGGCTGGCGCGTTGGTCCTTCCTACTCAGCAGATAAAATTATACCCTGTCGTACCGCCCCGGGTCCAGAAACACTAAACCCGATGCCCTGTCGCGCATCCACGACTCCTGGGAGGAAGAGGATGGACCCGACAGCGTGGTGCCAAATCATCGCCTGGTGGGAGCCCTGCAGTGGGAAGTAGAACAACAGATCCGGGGAGCACAGGACGAGGCCAGCACCCCGGCCGGATGCCCCCCAGGTCGTTTTTTTGTGCCGACCCAACATCGCGCGGAAGTGATCAAATGGGGGCACTCCTCCAAGTTGGCCTGTCACCCGGGCGTCCGCCGTACCCTCGGGCTAATTGGGCAACGGTTCTGGTGGCCGTCGTTGAAGGGAGACGTCACGGACTATATCAAGGCCTGCCCCGCCTGCGCCGCCAGTAAGGCCTCCCATCAGCCTCCGGCGGGACTCCTGCAACCGTTACCAGTTCCTGCGCGCCCATGGTCCAACATCGCCCTGGATTTTGTCACCGGCCTACCTCTTTCCCGGGGAAAGACAGTCATCCTGACCATCGTGGACCGGTTCTCCAAGTCCACCCACTTCGTCGCCTTGCCCAAGCTTCCTTCCGCCCTAGAGACGGCCAACCTACTGGTTCAACACGTGGTCAGGCTACATGGAATCCCGGACGACCTGGTATCCGACCGAGGGCCACAGTTCATCTCTCGCGTATGGAAACGCTTCTGCCAGTCCCTGGGAGCGACGTCGAGTCTGTCGTCCGGTTACCATCCACAATCCAACGGACAGTCGAAGCGGGTCAACCAGGACCTTGAAGCGGCCCTCCGGTGCGTCTGCCACGATCGGCCTTCATCTTGGGCCGACCACCTACCCTGGGTCGAGTACGCACATAATGTTCAACCTGAGCCTGAAGCTGGGCAAAGTCCCCCAGCTGTGGAAAACATCCTGCCTGGTTCCGGTTCCAAAGACCCCCCATCCGAAGGAGCTCAACAACTTCAGACCAGTGGGCTGACGTCTCATCTGATGAAGACCCTGGAGAGACCCTGGTCCTCATTCATCTGCGCCCCCTGGTGAGCTCTTCGATGGACCCACTCCAGTTTGCATACCAGCCTGGCATCGGTGTGGATGATGCCATCATCTACCTGCTCCACACTTCACTCTCCCACCTGGAGAAGGCGGGGAGCACTGTGAGGATCATGTTCTTTGATTTCTCCAGTGCTTTCAACACCATCCAGCCCACCCTTTTGGGAGACAAGCTGGAGCAGGCGGGAGTGACCCACCACCTCGTCACATGGATCCACGACTACCTCACAAACCGGCCACAGTACGTGAGAACACAGAACTGTGTGTCTGACGTGCTCCTCTGCAGCACGGGAGCGCCGCAGGGAACTGTTCTGGCTCCCTTCCTGTTCACCCTCTACACCTTGGACTACAAATACAATTCCACAACCTGTCACCTGCAGAAGTTCTCTGATGACTCTGCGATTGTCGGCCTCATCACTGACGGTGACGATCGGAAGTACAGAGGGGTTACGCAGGGTTTTGTGGACTGGTGTCAGCAGAACCTCCTCCAAATCAACGCTGGGAAATCCAAAGAGCTGTTGGTGGATTTCCGCAAGCGTCGGCACTCTCCACCTGCACCAGTGAATATCCAGGGAACAGACGTTGAGAGGGCCTTAACTTACAAGTACCTGAGTGTTCATCTGAACAATAAATTGGACTGGAGCGACAACACAGACGCTCTCTATAGGAAGGGTCAGAGCAGACTCTTCGTACTCAGGAGGCTGAGGTCCTTTGGCGTTCGGGGGTCACTCCTCAGGAACTTCTTCTTTCACCGGTCATTTTCTATGGAGTGGTCTCCTGGGCAGGAGGCATCTCGGGCCGGGACAAAAAGAGACTGGACAAACGAGTGAGGAAGGCCAGCTCTGTCCTGGGCTGCTCCCTGGACTCTGTGGCTTCAGTGGGGGGCAGGAGGATGACGGCAAAACTGTCATCAATGCTGGACAACCCAGCCCACCCACTCAATGACACTCTTAGAACAGTCCACAGCTCCTTCAGTGATAGACTGTTACACCCTCGCTGTACGAAAGAGAGATTTCGCCGCTCCTTCCTGCCGGCTGCTGTCAGACTTTTTAACAAGAACATTAGGTCAAGCCTACAAACGGGCGGGCATTAGTGCAATTGTGCAGTCCTAGGATGCAATACACACTACTACTGTGCTTTATCCAATGCTGTACTTAAATGACCAATGCATTATTTTGTTTACCATTACAATAGTCTTATCATTACAGTACTTTTATCATTGCAGTATTTTCTATCATTGCAGTACTTTTACCATTACAGTACTTCTATCATTGCAGTATTTTCTATCATTGCAGTACTTTTACTATTACAGTAGTTTTATCATTGCAGTACTTTTATCATTGCAGTATTTTCTGTCATTCAGAATTTTTTTTATCATTGCATTATTTTTATTTATTTCCCCTCTGTACCATGGACAGACATTAGGAGGGTTTCCTTACACTTGTATATGCTGTGGAATGTAAGTGTGTATATACATGGGGATCTGTGTATATACGTATATACTGTGTATATTGCATGCTTTTTATGAATGTCTGCTGCTAATGTTATACATTAACCGCTACTGTGATCTATATCTTTGCTGCTGTAACACTGCAAATTTCCCCATTGTGGTACTATTAAAGGACATCTTTACCTTTATCTTTATGAGGTAAAAATGAGAAATTACCCCAGCTTTAAGGCAGTGGCAACAACTGCAACGTCAAACTCGCACGCTCATGACAACCAATACTCGAGGTCTGGAAAATCCAGTGCTCCTGTCACCGTCCACAAAACAGAAGTAAATAAAATTGTCGAAACAAACACTCTCTGAAGAAGTGTCGAGGTTTTAGAGAAAAGACAGACGAAGAAGGACGATCTCAGGGAATAAAACAATTGCTTCCGGTGCTGTGACTCTTCATCTCACCATGCAAATGGTTGTAAGGTAGAAATATTGTGTTCAGAGTGTAATAGCAACAGACATATTGTCGCATTGCATGCAGGACCAGCTCCATGGATAGTACAGAACATACAACACACACCAACTGGCCAGGGTGAGGCGTGCGGAGAAGAGCAAGGTGGGGAGAATATTGCATGCACAGTATAAACTATCTCATCTTGCACGCAAATATGTAGGGATTTCCATGAGGGCCGCTCCTGCTCTTAAGTATGTCCCACCTATGCGTTTCCACAGGGACATCCAGACAAGAAGGTTAAGGTTTATTGACACCTTTGACTTATCAATGAGCTATGTAGCACCATTTACACTTCGAACATGTTCAGGTGCTAGCATTACAAATGACCGTGTAGCTGAGAACTTTATCATACAGTCACTGGATGGTGAGTTCAGCTCAACGCTACCTCACATGTTCGAGTGTGATGCACAGCCAGACAACAAGTCAGAAATCGCAACACCAGAGCTCGCTCTCGTACAGCCACACCTTAGACATTTGGCAGGTAAAATCCAGCCTTGAGACACTAAGGCCAAGATGATGTTGCTATTGGGGCGTGACAGTACAAGTTCACAAGGTGTTTGAACACATTAATGACCCAGTTAATGCACCATTTTCCCAGAGATTGGCACTTGGTTGGGTTATTGTCGGTGACTTATGCTTAGGGGGCGCTCACAAGCCGAAAAATGTAGCTACCTACAGAACTACGGTTCTACAAAACGGGCGTACTAGTTTCCTACCACCCTTCCCGAAGAGTTTCCATGTCAAGGAACATTTCCAGTTCCCCAGAAAACCCCACGCTCGAAATAAATCTCAAAAAGAGGAGTACGTGTTTGAACAAACTGAAAATGATGAACGGCTAGCTCCATATCTCGAAGACCAAACCTTTCTAAAGATAATGAAAAGAGACTTTTGCCGAGACAACGCAAACAACTGGATAGCTCCACTTCCCCTCCGAACACTGAGGCTTCGTCTCCCAAACAACGTGAGTTTAGCTCTCAGCCCTTTACAGACACTGAGCCGCACACTTGAGGAAGATCCAGAAATGAAAAAACACTTTATGGACTTCATGCAGGGGTTGTTCGACAAAGATCACGCAGAACCAGCACCAATTCTGGGGGAAGAGGACGAATGCTGTTATTTATCATCCTTCAGGGTTTATCACCCTCAAAAGCTGGGAAAAATCAGAGTTGTCTTTGATTCAAGTGCTAAGTTTGCAGGGGTGGCATTAAATGGCGTGCTGCTTACAGGTCCAAACATGAATAACAGTCTCGTCTGAGTAGTTATCCACTTCAGAGAGGAGTCAGTGGCCAATGCAGCGGATATACAACAAATGTTGCATTGTTTTCATGTGCAAATGGACCACAGGAAATTCCTCAGGTTCTTCTGGTATCATGACAATGACCCAACAGAACCAGTCATGGCATTCAGAATGAAGGTTCATGTATTCGGCAATAGCTCATCTCCAGCCGTAGCAGTATTTGGTCTGAGAAATGCAGCCCAACACTCTGATTCACAGCACTCCCTAGAAGCCAGGCAAAGCAAAGACATTTGTACGTTGACAATGGGTTAAAATCTGTTCCTACTGTTTCAGAGACAGTCAAATTCCTTAAAGACACTCAAGAACTGCTTGCGACTTCCAACTTAAGGCTTCACAAAAAAAGCCTCAAACAGCACAAGCGTCATGGCAACATTTCCCAAGGAAGATTTGACGAATGGGCTCAAAGACAAAGACTTGAACACAGTTCCTACCTATGCAGAGACGCTTAGGAATATGCTGGGACATTGGAAGAGACACTTTCACCTTCAAAGTGTCACCAGCCAATAAGCCTTACACAAAAAGAGGTGTTCTGTCCACAATGAATAGCCTTTTTGACCCGCTGGGGTTCACAGTGCCGATAAGCATCCAAGGGAGGCTACTGTTACAGGAGTTGAGAAAGGAAACTTGTGGGTGGGATAATGCTCAAAGACTGGCAAGAATGGAAAAATGCTCTGAAAGAACTTGAGCAAATTCACATTCCAAGATCATACTTCTCATTTTTGTTGGCAGATGCTGAACACAAACAGATCTGCATCTTCTGCGATGCATCAGTTCAAGCAATTGCGGCTGTGGCTTACATGCAAGCAACCAACACGGATGGTGTAACAGAGCTAGCCTTTGTATTTGGAAAGGGCAAACTTGCTCCTGTTGGAATTTAGTTTTAAATCAATGTTGGAATTTAATTTTAAATCAATGTAAACTCAAATTAGCAATCTGACTCCAATTTGTGACCTTACCCAACTCTCACTCATCCAACAATATGCATGCTCGTTCTGCAATAGAAAGGTATCAGGAAGCCGGCATTTTCACGCACGAGTGGATTTATTCCTAATACACAGATTGATTACATGTGCACCTGGGTCTCGGATCCCTCTCAATACAACTCTACACCTCTCTTGCCACCAGCAGACATTCTCTACATCCGAGTTGCCCAGTAACGATTCATACTATACAATATGCAAATGGCACAGCAACAAAGGCATCCTGGCATGATTCTATTGGCTATGTATATCCTAAAGTTAACTTTAGCTTGCTCTTATTGGTCTTTCTTCCCCTGAAGAATCACGTGGTGGCTCCTCCTGGTTGTGGCTTGAGTTATCTCGTCTTTGCCCCCTCCTTGCGGCTATCACCGTCTGTCCTGAAACATTCCATTCTTGCACATTCTCGTACCCCCTACTCTGTTCCACTCCACCAGTCACACGCCCAGCATTCCACAGTCTCACACCCCCACACACAGGATGCAGCAACATACCATGAACTATGTTAAGATCAAACTCTTATATTCCTTTATTCCCTCTCATGACCTCAGACGACTGAGGTCATCACTCGAACACCTTGTTTTATTGTTAAACACGAGCTAAAAATCAATTGCCATAAGCTAAAAATCATCAAACAATTAAAAATTAGTAAAAAATTAAGAACCCGTAGAAAATTTCATTCCAGTAGAAAATTTCATTCCAGTAGAAAATTAGTAGAAAATTTCATTCCAGTAGAAAATTAGTAGAAAATGTCATTCCAGTAGAAAATTAGTAGAAAATTGCATTCCCTCCTCATGGCCTCAGGTCCCTTAGGCCATCTTCACATATTCACATCCCGGACTCCCGGAGGGCCACAGCTGTCTCCGCCTCCTGGGGGTCCTTCTGAGGTATCATCATGTACTGGCCACCCGGAGGGAGTGGCCCCAACGTGCGCTCAACTGTCTTAACAGTTAATGATCTTATACATGGAATACAGCAACATCCGCATAACACCATAATAGTGGCAAACACAGCGATAGAAATCAGCACTGATGCAATCAAGCTTTTATATTTACCAAAGACGTTTAACCAGTCAGAATACCAACTGGTGTCCACACCTGAGTGCTCCTTCATTTTGTTACTTAGTGTGCGCAGGCCCTCCAATGCCTTGGTAAGGCGACCGTCAGGAGACGTATTGTTGGGAATCAGTGTACAACACCGATCCCCAAAAACACCACACACTCCTCCTCTTTCAGCTAACACCATATCTAAGCTCATTCTATTTTGGAATGCCATAAGAGACGTGGCAGCCAATTGCTCATGCACTGCCTGGAGTGCCGAGGTGGTGAAGTTCGCCAATCGTTGGACATTATAGTGGACATAATTAATCCGGTCCACATTTTTGTTTACTGTAACGAACAGGAAAAGACTCTCCCATCCTGCCGCAATTTGATCCACCAATTTATACTCGTCAGGGACCCCTCTTGGGACTCTAATTGTATCTATATATGTGGGATCTCCTGCATTCAACCATTCTTGCATGTCCCTTCTCTTCCTTGTAAGGAAGGGGATTCTTCCCCATTGTCCAACGCCTTCCCAGTCCATTGTGGCCAGATCTAAGGCTGTCACACTAACTGGCATGATCAGTGTTACCAGGGCGCACTTACCTGAGGCATTGGTGGGAAGCCTATCGTACAGTACTTTCGCTCCACACCACAGCCAAACATCAGCACGAGCGAGAGGGATTCCTACTGGCAAAGACACATTTTCATTACACCATGACTCCTGGATATTTCCAATCCCAGGGCCAGTCCCATTTAACTTTAAGCAGGTGAAATTTTGTTTTGCAACTTGGGTGTCAAAAATAGGCTTTTTCTTTTCCATTCCTGTCAGTGGAAAGGTCAAGACCATATGGCCGCACTCTCCTTGGAGAGTCTTTGGAGGTTTCACAGGCCAATCTTGATATCGAGGCTGATAATTTTCCAATTTATAGACCACATCATTCCACGGGTGTGTCCAATTAAAAATTGTCACCCAAGTGTTCACCTGTGTCAGTTGTTTACATTTCAGATTTAGCAGTAGTTGTTGTGTCTGTGTCAGCGTCTTACCACCATCTTGCTCTGCTTCATACCATACCGTTTAAAGGATAATGTAATCATGGCAGTCATGATCGAAACACAGAGCAAAGGGTAGACTGCTAGGAGCCACTAGCATGACTTTTGTTGTCCCGGCATGAAAGTCCATTGTTTCAGAGGTGTCTCGTTCACACCTCCTTTGTTGCAGCCTTGATCCAATGTTCCTGCATTCATCTCCTGAGGGTCTTGTTAGGATTCTCCAGCAGAGCTGGAGAATTGAGCAGGACTCTCCAAATGCAGCCACGGGAAAAAGGGGTGGGGTGTACCAAGATATTTATTAATAATCCCAAATATGCAATATCCAATATAAATCTAGGACTAGCTGGGTCTATCGGCTATGACACTACTATATATAAATATATTAAATGCGACGAAAACACAAAGCGCTGGTGGAACACTCACACCAGGAAAAAATGAATAATGACGGAACGAAAATCGCTTGCAAAAGGCAAGGAAATAAACAATGTAAATAGCTTACCGTAAAAGGGTAAGAGCGGGCCAAACATGAAAAAGAGAGAACAGAAGACGAGCCGAGATGTAGCTGAGAACGAGAAAAACAAAACGCTGAAACGAGATACACAGAACAAGAGATCGATTAATACGAGGAACATGAACATGAGCAATGTTGGACAACGATCCAACGCTGGCTTGTCAGTGTAGGTGGCTTAAGTAGAGTGTGCAATCAGTATGTGAATGGGAGCCAGGTGTGGAACTGGTGGGTGCGTCGCTCAGCTGTAGATGACAGGGCACGGGCTGATCGCTGGAGGGAACGCCCCCCCAGCTGGGAAAACAAACACACGTGGCATGACAGACACGGGTCATGACAGTACCCCCCCCTTAACGGACGCCTCTTGGCGGACCACCTGGTTTATCCGGATGAGCGGCGTGGTAATCGTGGACGAGAGATGGAGACAGGATCCAGGAGCGGGGGATCCACTGGCGCTCCTCCGGACCATAGCCTTCCCAGTCAACCAGGTACTGTACTCCCGTTCCCCTGCGCCTAGAGTCCAGGATTTCACGAACAGCGTAGACTGGGTCACCGTCGATGATCTTCGGCGGCGGAGGTGGGGCGGTAGGAGGGACCAGAGGGCAAGAGGGAGCCGGCTTGATGAGGGACACATGGAAAACAGGATGAATCTTCATTGTGGGAGGTAGCTTGAGCTTGACAGACACGGGGTTGATTATGGTTTCGATGTTGAAGGGACCCACGAAGCGCGGGCTCAGTTTGCGGGAAGAACCCGCCAGGTTGATGTCGCGGGTGGACAGCCACACCTTGTAGGACGGAGCTGGACGCCGACGGGGGTCCGCGATACGCCGATTGCGCACGGCTGTGCGGGAAAGAGCTGCCCTGGCCTCCCTCCAGACGCAGTGTGCCCTCTTAAGGTGGCGCTGGACTGAGGGAATCTCTTCTACCCCCGCCTGTGTTGGAAATAGCGGGGGTTGGTAGCCGTAGGCGGTCATGAAGGGGGAGCGACCCGTGGCAGACGAGATCAGGGTATTGTGCGCGTACTCCACCCATGGAAGACGGTTGATCAAGGCAAACGCACCGAAGGGCCGCTTCCAGGTCCTGGTTGGTGCGCTCGGACTGCCCGTTGGACTGGGGGTGATAGCCGGATGACAAACTTGACGTGGCCCCCAGGGACTGGCAGAAGCGTCTCCACACTCGGGAGATGAATTGCGGACCTCGGTCGGACACCAAATCTTCGGGGATTCCGTGAAGCCTGAAGACGTGGGTAATGAGCAGATTGGCTGTTTCCATGGCGGACGGCAGCTTCGGCAAGGCGATGAAGTGGGCGGACTTGGAGAAGCGGTCCACGACGGTCAAGATGACGGTGTTGCCCCTGGACGCAGGCAGACCGGTGACGAAGTCCAGGGCGAGGTGTGACCAGGGGCATGGAGGGATGGGCAATGGGCGCAACAGACCCGCCGGTGGTTGATGGGACGCTTTACTTGACGCACAGGCGGGGCAGGCCTGGACATAATCTGTGACGTCCTTTCCCAGCGCCGGCCACCAAAAACGTTGGCCAATGAGTCCGAGGGTCCGACGCACCCCGGGATGGCTGGCCACTTTCGACGAGTGCCCCCACTTCAGCACCTCCGCGCGGTGTTGGTCCGGCACGAATAACCGGCCCTCCGGGCATCCGGGCGGGTTGCTGGTCTCATCCTGTGCTCCCCGTATCTGCTCCTCCACCTCCCACTGCAGGGATCCCACCAGGCGATCACCGGGCACCACGCTGTCCGGTCCCCCTTCTTCCTCCACCGGGTCATGAATGCGTGACAGGGCGTCGAGTTTTGTGTTCCTCGACCCGGGTTGGTACGTCAAGGTGTAATTGAAGCTGCTTAGGAGTAGGGACCAGCGCGCCAGGCGGGGATTCAGTCTTTTTACGGAGCGGATGTAGGACAGGTTCTTGTGGTCGGTGTAAACTATGAATGGCTCCGTGGTGCCCTCCAGCCAGTGCCTCCACTCCTGCAAGGCCAGCACCACCGCCAGCAGTTCCCGGTTTCCCATGTCGTAATTTGCTTCGGCAGGGCTGAGTCGGCGGGAGAAGAAGGCGCAGGGGTGGAGTTTCTGGTCGTCTGGAGAGCGCTGTGATAGGACTGCCCCCACTCCCGAATGGGATGCGTCCACCTCTACAATGAAAGCAAATTCCGGGTTAGGGTGACGCAATACCGGAGGGTTAGTGAAAGCTTTCTTTCAGTTGTTAAATGCCGTTTCGGCCTGACTATCCCACAAAAACCTGGTTTTGATCGACGTGAGTCGGGTGAGGGGTAGAGCCTGGCGGCTGTAGTTCCTGATGAACCGGCGATAGAAATTCGCGAAGCCTAGGAACCTCTGCAGCTGCTTACGGTTGGACGGCGTCGGCCAATCCATCACCGCGCGTGTCTTGGGTCGGCCTTGATCTGCCCGTCTTCCACTATGAACCCCAAGAACTGAACTGATTTCTGGTGGAACTCGCACTTTTCTGCTTTTACGTATAGTCTGTTTTCGAGCAAGCGCTGAAGAATGGTCCTAACGTGTAGCTGGTGTTCTTCCGTGGAGCGCGAAAAATTAAAATATCATCCAAATAAACAAAACAGCACACGTTGAGCAAATCCCTCAGGACATCATTAATCAGGGCCTGAAAAACTGCGGGGGCGCTAGACAAACCGAAAGGCATGACCAAGTACTCGAAGTGCCCTCATGGTGTTTTAAATGCCGTTTTCCACTCATCCCCCGAGCGTATTCGAACCAGGTGGTAGGCGCTGCGTAAATCCAACTTGGAAAAGATCGTGGCTGCTCGCAAAGGGGCAAAGGCGGAATCTAGCAACGGGAGCGGGTAGCGATTCTTTATCGTTATCTCGTTCAGACCCTTATAATCCACGCAGGGCCGTAAGGTTTTATCCTTCTTCTTGACGAAGAAGAACCCCGCCCCCACTGGAGACTTTGAGGGTCTGACCAACCCGGCGGCCAGGGACTCCGTGATATAGTCATTCATTGCTGTCTGCACGGGTTGGGAAACCTTGTACAGGCGCGCGGACGGGAGAGTTGCGTTAGGGACTAAATCGATGGTGCAATCGTACGGGCGGTGCGGAGGTAATGACTTAGCTTTCTCTTTACTGAACACCGCTCGGAGGTCGTGGTAGACCGCGGGAACATTGTCTAAACTAATGGTCTCGGCCGGAGCGGGCTGAACCTGAAGACCTTCCTCCGCCGAGCGGAGGCAATGGGCGTGGCAAAACGGACTCCAATTCTGTATGGCCATCCTACCCCAATCGATTACCGGATTGTGTGCTTTCAACCAAGGCAGACCGAGAACGATCGGCGCCGCTCTGGACGGCATGACGAAAAACGAGCGTTTTTCCATATGGTTTCCCGATAACTTAAGAGTTAGCGGCTGCGTTACCCGTCTAATAGCTGCCAGGAGGCGCCCGTCAAGATCGCATACCCTCGGACTTGCCGAGTTCCGTGACCGAGCAGCCCAATTCCTCAACTAACCCGGAGTCAATAAAACAATCGTCGGCCCCGGAATCAATCAGTGCACGGATACGAATGCTGGCCTTAAGTCCCCTTACTTCCCCCTCGACCACCAGTCTCGTAATGTCCTTCGAGGCTCGGCTTGGCTGTCCTGGGATCTCGGGGCTGGAGCCCGCCGTCCCGAAGTGGGGGTGCCCGACGGAGCCGGCGGCAGACTTACAATGTTCTTTGTGGGGCGGAGGTGACGTCCGGTGTGACGGTCGTCCCGGGCAGGTGGAAACTCTGTGACCCTGCAAACCGCAATAGAAGCAGGCCCCCGATCTGAGCCGCCGCTGGCGTTCCATAGACTCCAAGCGGCTGGCTCCCAGCTGCATGGGTTCGTCGAGAACCGAGGATGCGCTGGCTCGGTGCGTCGCTGCTCGGCCACTCTCTCCCGGCGTTGCTCTCGCAGGCGGTTGTCTAGTCGGATGGCCAAGCTGATGAGCTCCTCCAGCGACGCCGCGTCCTCTCGCACGGCCAGCTCGTCTTTGAGGGAAGAGCTCAGTCCCCACCGGAACACCGTTCGTAGGGCGCAGTCATCGAACCCGCTTTCCGCCGCACGAATGCGGAACTCGATGGAGTAGTCGGCCACCGATCGACTTCCCGGGTGCAGTCCAATAGTTCCCCTCCTGCTTCCTTTCCCCGAATGGGATGGTGAAAAACCCATTGGAATTCGGTTAGGAAGGCGGAAAAGGAAGACCGAAGTTCCGGGCGGTCATTGCTCACGGCCATGGCCCACGCACTCGCTTGGCCAGTAAAGAGACTCATCATAAACGCAACTTTGGAACTGTCCTGAGCATAGGTGAGGGGCTGCTGATCGAAGATCAGCCGACAGTGATGGATGAACGGCCCGCAAAGGCCAGGTTCCCCTCCATAACGGTTCGGATGGGGTAAACTAGGTTCGCGTACCCCATACCCCGGTGGTGGCGCCCCAGACGCGGATACGATCGGGTCGGTTCCCGACGCTGCGTGCGCGTACAGACTGTTCATACGGGCATCGAAACTTTCGAATCGGTGGGCCAACAGGCCGACCGCTTCGCGAAGGTTCGCGAGTTCGGTCTCCTGCTGTCCCACCAACCGTCCTTGACTGGTCAAAGCGTTCAGGATTTTCTCGGTGTCTGCAGAGTCCATGGTCGGATCGTTCTGTTAGGATTCTCCAGCAGAGCTGGAGAATTGAGCAGGACTCTCCAAATGCAGACACGGGAAAAAGGGGTGGGGTTTACCAAGATATTTATTAATAATCCCAAATATGCAATATCCAATGCAAATCTAGGACTAGCTGGGTCTATCGGCTATGATACTACTATATATAAATATATTAAACGCGACGAAAACACAAAGCGCTGGTGGAACACTCACACCAGGAAAAAATGAATAATGACGGAACGAAAATCGCTTGCAAAAGGCAAGGAAATAAACAACGTAAATAGCTTACCGCAAAAGGGTAAGAGCGGGCCAAACATGAAAAAGAGAGAACAGAAGACGAGCCGAGATGTAGCTGAGAACGAGGAAAACAAAACGCTCAAACGAGATACACAGAACAAGAGATCGATTAATACGAGGAACATGAACATGAGCAATGTTGGACAACGATCCGACGCTGGCTTGTCAGTGTAGGTGGCTTAAGTAGAGTGTGCAATCAGTATGTGAATAGGAGCCAGGTGTGGAACTGGTGGGTGCGTCGCTCAGCTGTAGATGACAGGGCACGGGCTGATCGCTGGAGGGAACGCCCCCCCAACTGGGAAAACAAACACACGTGGCATGACAGACACGGGTCATGACAGGTCTTGTCATTAGCATGGTCCAAACTTCGGTTACACTTAAAGGATTTCATACATTTGACTATTAAAGGAATATAAGAGTTTGAGCTTAACATAGTTCATTAGATGTTGCTGCATCCAGTGTATGAAAGTGTGAGACTGTAAAGTGCTGCGCGTGTGACTGGTAGAGCGCAACAGAATGGGGGGTGCGAGAATGTGCAAGAATGGAAGGTTTCAGGACAGATGGTGATCGCCGCAAGGAGGGGGCGAAGACGAGATGAATCAAGCACAACCAGAAGGAGCCACCACGTGATTCTTCAGGGGAGAAAGACCAATGAGAGCAAGCTAAAGTTAACTGCAGGATACACATAGCCAATAGAATCATGCCAGGATGCCTTTGTCTTTGTGTCATTTACATATTGTATAGTATGAATCACTACTGGGCAACTCGGAAAAGTTCTGTTCTGTTGGTGGCAAGAGAGGTGTAGAGTTGTATTGAGAGGGATCCGAGACCCAGGCGCATATGTAGTAAATCTGTGTATTGGGAATAAATCCACTCGTGCGTGAAAATGCCGGCTTCCTGATACCTTTCTATTGCAGAATGAGCGCGCATATTGTTGGATGAGTGAGAGTTGGGTAAGGTCACAAATTGGAGTCAGATTACTAATTTGAGGTTACATTGGTTTAAAATTAAATTCTAACATTAATTTAGAGCTAAATTCCAACAATTTATGGTGACCCTGACGTGATGCAAGAGAGGTAAAAGAAGTCTGGGACTTCAAGAGAGTCTGGGACTCCAAGAGAAGAAAAAGAAGTCTGGGACTTCAAGAGAGTCTGGGACTCCAAGAAAAGAAAAAGAAGTATGGGACTTCGAGAAGTCTGGGACTTCAGGAAAAACCACAAGAGTCTGGGACTCGGGTCTGGGACCCACGTCCACACCAGGTGATGACCTGATAAAGAATAAAGGATAAAGGAGCCACACATCCGACCTTCTTTCCTCTTGGGCCCACAGTGAAATAAGGTAAGCAGATCCTTTTCAAATTCTGCGCATTGGCAACGCTAAATTATAAGAGGAAGGAGGAGTGGAACGGCGTAAAAGACAAAAAAAAAATTAAAAAAAAAAATATATATATATATATATATATATATAGATAGATAGAGATAAATACATAAATAAATATATAAATAAATAAAAAAAAAAGAAGTGTAACATGTGGACGTTAATAGAGTATAATCTGGGATTTACCTACTAGAATAGTTTGGAACTATTCGTGGTTAGAATACGATTAAAATCTGGGATTTACCTATCAGGACACGGGTTAAAATCTGGGATTTACGTGTCAGTGTGGAAGCGGTGTGAGTGTGAAGGCTAAATTTGTTCTGCATAAAAAGTGGTTGGGACACGCACGGGTGGATTTCAAGATGGCGAAGGAGAGGACGTGTGATAGTGGTCTCGGGTCTCGGGTGTGGCGCTTCAGACGAGCGGGCGGAAGTCTGGTCGGAGATTAAGAATAAATTAATAAAAATGAAACATAAAAAAAAGAGAAGAAAGACATGAAGTAGAGATGAAATAAGAAAAGAGAAAGAAAGAAAGATAGAGAAAAGAGAAAGAAATTGCGTCAGTGTAGAGATTGGAAGTTCAATAAGAAAAGAAAAGGAATGTGAAAAGAAAGATGGAGAATGTGTAGAAAAGAGAAAGGAACAATTAATGTTCCATAGAAAGGAGGATGATGAAACAGGACCAGTATTGAGAATGACAGAGTTTGGTGATTGAAGAAGGTGTGACTTGAACAAATGAATAAGGATAAGAATTAGGTTCTGCTGTAAGGATGAATTGAAGAAATAAATATTTTATGTTTCATACTTGAGTTGATGATCTTTCTATTAAGGTAACTGTAATTAGTAACTGGAATGAAATGCACAGATGGAAATGAGACGGGGAAAAAAAGATGGTAATTTGATAAGGGCTATTTACATTAAAGCAGAGACGAAATTACAGACTACAAATAACATTGATGTGTACTTGTTCACTTTGAGGTGGAACTGGTTGAAGTAAAATGAGTCATAAAGTTAGAGAAAAATAGGAAATAAAATAAAATTAACATGCTTATGGCACAATTTATACTTACATGATCCGACAGACAAGGTATATAATTCTGATGATGGTTTTTACTCAATTGTATACTCGTGTCTTCTTCAGAAAGAGAGAAGTAGGTGTTATGAAATCTTAATTGAATGAAGCTTTTGAGAGCATGAGAAACCTTTGCAAGAGCATAGGTGTTTCCTGATTTTGTAGTTTGTGATTCGATACCTTGATCGTTTTGAGCGGCTTTGGTATGGCTACAGTGAATTTGGAAAATCAAGGAAAAAAAGAGTGAGGAAGATTTTACAGAAGGCAATGGGTATAGGTGTAATCGTAAATCATGAGTGTGTTTTAACAAAGAGTTAACAGCTCTTTGAAGTTAGATGCTCATTCCCAAGTAGGGGGAGGAAGTCAGAGAAAGAGGATGAAGTGATTGAAAAAGTGGAAGAAAAGACGGAATGTCTGAGAGGCATTTATCCACAGTTGCCAGACTCGCGACAGTATGTGTTTGAGCCGCCGCCGTATCCGACGGCGCCAGTAATGGCCCCTTAGTCACCTTGGGGGGCAGAATGGTTTGAGATGTAAAAGAAAATGATTCACGGATGGCACCAGCGACCATACAATTGATCGAACAGGCTGTGAATAATGAGAGAGAGAGAGAGTGCGCGGAGAATAGCAGGGGAGTGTGGAGTCGCCCGTGCTGGCGCCAGGGGCGGCGCTAGCAGGAGACGGGGGCACCCCTAGCGCAGGGAGTAAGAGGACTCCGAAGCTGATGAAGAAGGAGGCATCGCGAAAGTTGTTGGAAAGACATAGGTTGCAGAGTGAGGAAAGAGAGATGTTAGAGGAAGTGAGTGACTGGAGGCACGGAAATGACTGAAGGCGCGTAAAGAATAAATAAATACGCGTTAATAATAATTAAATACACACAAAAAAAAAAATGACATCAAAAAGGGTGAAAAGGCTATGCATTGAGGAATTGGGGAGGCAGTGGACACAGTGTATGGAAATTAGTAAAACTGTTTGTAAAAACGACAAGCACTGTGACTTTCCATTGAATGTTATGCTAGTCGCCTCTCTGTCTACTTTTAACCCTCGTTTGAAGATGAATATTTGGGCCTTTGACTCAAAATGAGACTGTTGCTGTTCTGTTGTTTTTCTGGTGTCTACTGTATATGTGTTTATGTGAGTTAATTTGAGTTATATACAGAGAGTTGCATTGTATTTTATTTCATTGTATTTAGGACTGAGACGTTGTAAAACATTGTTTGGTAGGCCTTGCAGAATACCTCAAATTTAAGAACAAATGGGAAATAGATGCTGAAGCAACTTTAGCTGACTGTATGTGAAAAGTGTTAGAAAAACAAAAGACAGGCGCAAATCTAGAGTGGAATGGATTTTTCTGTCTCCCAGCAGGGCACTAAACTAGTGGAGCCAGGAGACTGGATGCTTGAAAGAAGTTTGAAGATAAGACATTTGTAATTACCCAAAGGGGGAGCACCAGCAGGAACATGTAAACATTTCAGACACGAGAGGAAAAACAGACATCAATGGCAGTCGTTAACTGATTGAAAAGGCAGATATGCTAAAGTCACAGTCCTTTTGTTTCAGAGGTGTGTCTCAGGCACACCCCTTTGATGTTGCAGCGATTGAATCCAGTGTTCAGGCGTTCGCTCTCTTGGGGTCTTCTCATCCATGTGGCCGAGCATGGGTCGCACTGTGGAGCAATTCTTTTGCAGTGCTAGTGGAGTAAAATACGGGATAAAATATATATATATTCAACCTAACAATAAATATAAATTAGCAGGGAATTAGAACACAGGTTAAACACTGAAACATGCAGGGGACACCTGAGGAGCAGCAGAACAGCGACAATCCTATTAAAATTAAAATTTTTAAGCAAAGGAATTATGGTTTTGGGATAAGTTTTAAGTGAAATATTCATCGAAACGTCAACTCAAAGCATTAAGACCCTTTTCAATCCCCTTGCCCCTAACTCTCTCATGTTCTCTCTCTCTCTCTTTTTCTCTCACTCTTTGTGTGTGCGGGCGAGTTGGGATTTAACATTTTTTGGACATAAAGAATATAAAATTTAATTGATATAGCACACTTCACTTTCAATATTAGGTAATAAAGTAATTAATAGATAAGATGAATACAATTAGCAGGAAATTAGAAATAAACTAAAACACTAAAACATACAAGAGACACCTGAAGAACAGCAGAACAGCGCCAGTCTTACTAGGATTTAAAGTTTTAAGCAAAGGGATTATGGTTTTGGGACAGGTTTTAATTGAAATATTCTAGGATCATGTTGAAAGAAAATCCTTGGAACGGGAAATATCTAGCAATTGGAGATTGGTTTACCAAATATAAAGTGGGACTAAATAGTTTTGTAGATGATTTATTAACTGATGTGTATTAAATGTGACAAAGGTGAAAGACAGATGTTTTATGACTGTACGACGCAAACCCTGACATGACAATTTTAAAGGACATGACAGCATTCCATAAATACCAGACTGCTAACATCCGCATCTATGAGCTGTTTGATGTCACAGGTGCAGTATCGTCAGCTACGTCCAGGAGAGGAGAAAAGACATCACGGGGAGTGAATGGGAAAATCAAGAGACCCACAGTTGTAAATTTGGGCATACGCTGGCTAAATTGAGGCAAAATTATGGATCTGCCAGCACAAATCTCAGTGGAATCAAGGCGGACGCGCCAAGGGAGGGGTCTCTGTGCGGAATTGGAAAGTATCTTTTTGGTGAATGAAAGTGTGAAAGAAAAAGTGTTTGTATGCATATGTGGTTTGAGTGAATGTTTAAGGGACGGGCCTCAGGAAAGAAACAAAGAAAATTGATTGAGGACACCGGCAAGCCCTTACAGTACTTAGGATGCAATGGGCGGACCGGCCTGATCAACCTGAATCCCTATTGCACTCCCAAGTATTGATTTTCAAATTGTTATTGGAGAAAGATTGGAGTAATTAAATTCAAGCATCAAGTGAATGATTGATTGACGTTATTACACCAAATATATGCAAAACTGAAAGTTTCAGAATGGAGGTAATTTGCCCCTTCTCACTGGCAAGTGCCACTCCTCCAGTTCTCTCCACAGGTTTGAGGTGACATGTGACCTGTGTGTCCAGAAGGCCGGAGAACGCTTCAAATAGCGCCTCACCACGCCCATCCCGGAGGTTCTCCTCAACAAGGAGGGAGATATAAGATATTCTAATTTAGGGTCCACGGAACAGATTAAGATATAGTTGTTGCTTTAGCCTGCTCATGTGCCCCACAGGTTTTATTATTATTCACATTGGATGCGCGACTAGGTAACACACACCCAGACCAGGATAGGGCAAAATTTTGTTATATTGTTTAGACTTTTCCTTAATATACAGCGGTGGCGCTGTTTTATGAAAAGTTACTCACTTAACGCAAGGGTAGGTTCGTTGTAGAGGGGGCAAAATTTACTTAACAGGAACTGTCCTCACTTGAGGCCAAGGCCAGACCTGCTGACCAGCATGATGGTCACCAGCTAAATGGGGACACCTCAGGTGAGGTTGGCCGTGCCGTGCATCAGATATTTCTGGGCCCGTTGGGGCCGATGTTGCTGTATCTTTCAGGTGGGGAAGGGGGAGACAGGCCTGGTCTATGTGGCCAGGGCGAGACGTGAATAGAGTGAGACTTCCGGCAGTGACCCATCCAATAATGTTGAGATTACACAGCTGTTCCAGTTGGCCGTCCACAAGGGCGTGCCCCTTCTAGTGGCAGACATCAGGCGAAATAGTCCATCAATGAAAAATGCTAATCGGCCTAAGTAGAACACACTTTGTATATAATTTTGCACGACATTAGAAAAGGAAAATATGGGATTGGATTAAGGAGCGTGACTAAAATTGTTGTACTTGCAGGTTTAGGAGGCCAAGAGAGATAAAAATATTAAAAAGAGGAAGCAGCTAAGGCAGCCACCGACGCATGCGGCTCCCATTGGACCTGCTCCTTCCACTTCTGCTGCTTCTGGGCAAGGTTCGGGTGACGCAGTGCCACAGCAGACTGGCTGACCATAGCAGACCGGTCAACGAGGTCGGGACCGCGGTAACAGAGGTAGGGGTGGTTATAGACAGGGGTTGTGAGTGGGGTGTGCTCTTGCTGCGGGGTGTGGGGTCACTGGGTGATGAGCTGTCCATACCGAGCCACTTTCTGGAATGTGCCATCCTCTGGTCCGGTGCCATATCTGTCACAAAGAGCTCCACCAGCGCAGGGGGCGCCACCGTTACCCACTCCCAACGCACTCTTGACACAAACCCGCTGGTACCCCATTCCATGACAGGGGGCCACGGAGCTTCAGCGTGCGAGGACTAGCAGGTCCCAGCATTCCGGGGTTGGTGGATAGACAAGTTTTCGATGGTGCTGGATATTGGGGAGAGCTGTGAGCTCCTTCCGCAACTCCCAGTGAGCCATGTGGACTCTCGAGATTGCCTGAGTCACTGCCATTGACTGAACGAACACTGGAATTCGAGTGGCATTTCCGGATGGGACTGAACTTGACTGTGCATATCCTTCGGAGGGAGCATATGTGGTGCTCTCCTCCATTCCAGTGGCCGAACTGAAATATCTGAGGGCAGCTCTGAAACCTGGTTCTCCATCCTCCCGCGGTGGGTATGCCCTGTTCCTGCTCTGGTCTGAGTGGTGTAGCAACCTCCACCCATTCAATTCACCAATTGACATTACATTGTACATGTGGTCACACACATGGTTTGGTTTATCAAAATGCATTCATCTAAATTTAGTCAGGAGTAGATCTTCTATTAGGATTATATATTTGTTATGTCTACCGGCGTTGCCTCGCACGTGTGCCTTGTCCCTGAGCAGAGGAAATGGTATGAATTGTTTACTTTCACCGAGCCACATATCACATTGAATATCGATGCGCATCATCATACAAAAGATCTAGGCCCCATAGTTGTTGAATACTCTGCGTCACTATCAGAATATCATATTTTAACACCCACTACAAATTGTTCAGTTTTGGGAACATCACTAAATTTCAAAATTTCCCGAGAAGGGTCGCCCGGAAGAGGTAATTCTGTGTGAGTCTCTGCTAGAGGAGTTGTGGACCCAGGGCCCGACTGATTTGGGGCTCGGCTCCACAGCTCCGCAATTGTTTTTACTGTCTCGACCCCCTCCCCCAGTTGACAGAATCAGTGTGGGCACGGCCTGGAGGTGGATTGAAGCATTCGGGAGACAATAGGAGGTGAAGACTGCAGCGGTCTTGGAGCTGTCTATGTCTTGGATAGCACCTATTCTTCCCGTAAAAAAACAAAAAAAAGGTTTAATTTGGTATCTGCGTTATTATAGTTTTGGGATTTTTTTATTTTAAGTGTAAACGATTACTATTTCATTTGGGTTGCTTTAAAAAAAAAAAGAAAAAACTGTCAAAATTGGAGCGTGAGCTCGAGGCTTAATTTGTAATCTCTAAACACAGTTAGATATTTGAACTCAGTGAACTCAGCATCACTGGAGTCGGACATCACTCCGTACGTCTACCTCCGGGTGCTTTCCCGGAAGTGGACTGAACCTCGCTGGAAAGGACCGTTTAGAGTTCTGGCTAGAACCTCACACGCCGTCCAATTGGAAACTAAAGGACAAAAGTGGTACCATTACTCACAGTTGCGCCCGGCCCCAGACTTTGTGCCTGCCAATGGTGAGCTTAAAGGTTGACCGCCCGGACGGGCAGGTCAAGAGAGGGAATGTGAAGATGGCGAGAATTGGATCAAAGTCGGACTCGAAAGTGTCTGAACAAAGACGACGACGATGCAAATGTTTAACTTTATTGACTATTTTGCTTGCTGGCGTGTGCTTTGTGTGGACGATGTTGGTGTTTGAACATAGGATGCGGGATGACAGAAGTGATGGAGCGAAAGGAGAACGAGTGATGGTGTACTATTCATGTAATGGAACGGTATGGTATGGAGCAGAGCGAGCTGGTGGTAAGACGCTGACACAGACACAACAACTACTGCTAAATCTGAAATGTAAACAACCGACACAGGTGAACACTTGGGTGACAATTTTTAATTGGACACACCCGTGGAATGATGTGGTAATGGAAAAGAAAAAAGCCTATTTTTGACACCCAAGTTGCAAAACAAAATTTCACCTGCCTAAAGTTAAATGGGACTGGCCCTGGGATTGGAAATATCCAGGAGTCATGGCGTAATGAAAATGTGTCTTTGCCAGTAGGAATCCCTCTAGCTCGTGCTGATGCTTGGCTGTGGTGTGGAGAGAAAGTGCTGTACGATAGGCTTCCCACCAATGCCTCAGGTAAGTGCGCCCTGGTAACGCTGATCATGCCAGTTAGTGTGACAGCCTTAGATCTGGCCAAAATGGAATGGGAAGGCGTTGGACAACGGGGAAGAATCCCCTTCCTTACAAGGAAGAGAAGGGACATGCAAGAATGGTTGAATGCAGGAGACCCCACATATATAGTAAAGGATTTTATACATTTGACTATAAAGGATTTAATACGATTGACTACAAGTTACATGTATTCCATTTAATGCAATAAAGATATTTGCAGATTGTGCTTTGATTCGATGTGCAGTGGAAGGTCAGGGCAGGCTGTGTGTAATGCGTAGGTGGCAGATATTTTTTGTACAGGACGAGCCGCACTTCTGATAACGGGGGTACCGACTCAGGCCTCCCGCCATCAAGGCGCTGCTGTGTGAGATTGGACGAGCCGACACGTCATCCTGCGGGCAGAAGACGTCCACTAAGAGAAAGCTAAAGTTAACTGCAGATGACACACAGCCAATAGTAGAATAGTAGGTTATCTTTGTTTTGTTTGCTGAAATGTATAATTGATCCTGGGCAACTCGGGGGGGCGTCGTCCTCTGTTGGGTACAGGGACGCGCAGAGCTATAATGGTAGGGACCCGAGCCCCAGATTTGTATTAGATCTCCTGTTAGGAATAAATCCGCTCCCGTGTGAAGTTGCCGGCTTCCTGGTCATCTTTCTCTCAAAAACGAGCGCGCATAATTGTTGGATGAATGTAGGTCGTGTTTGGTTAACCATTAATGGAGTCAGATAATTAATTCAAACTTTTGGCACATTTAAAGTGTAAAATCCAACAATAGATGCAATTGGAGTCCTAAGAGGGGTCCCTGACGAGTATAAATTGGTGGATCAAAGTGCGGCAGGATGGGAGAGTCTTTTCCTGTTCGTTACAGTAAACAAAAATGTGGACCGGATTGATTATGTCCACTATAATGTCCAATGATTGGCGAACTTCACCACCTCGGCACTCCAGGCAGTGCATGAGCAATTGGTTGCCACGTCTCTTATGGCATTCCAAAATAGAATGAGCTTAGATATGGTGTTGGCTGAAAGAGGAGTGTGTGTGTCAGGAGTCGCCTTGCGGCGATGAGGAGGTGGACCCAAGAAGCGAGGAAGCAGGGGTAGGTGAAGCTTTAAGGAGATTTATTGTGGAGCTTGGTGGGGACGAACAACGGGGCGTGGGCAAAGAAACAACACAGGCAACTGAACGAGACTAACTGGACGATGACAAGGACCAAACACGAGACGGGAACGAGCCAGGCGGACAGGGAACGAAGACAAGTGCAACAACGGGAGCGAAGCGCAAGTCGTGAGAGTCCGAGGTGACGTGGCAACAGGAGGCAAACAGGGTAATGACCTGACACTGCGTTGTCGGTCTGGAAGGTTTAAATAGTCCGGGTACTTAGGGGAGCAGATGGGAAGCAGGTGCGTGATGATGACTAGGAACAGGTGCGTGATGATGACTAGGAACAGGTGCGTAGCTGGTGAGAACGAAAACAATAACAAAGGCACATGGCAGGGAGGTGATGAAAACAATAACAAAAGGCACATGGCAGGAAGGAGGGAAGAAAATAACAAAAACACTGACGTGGCAGACAAGGGTCATGACAGTACCCCCCCCAAGGGACGGCTTCCAGACGTCCCAAACGAAAACAGTCAAAAATGAAACCAAGTCCAAGAACGAGGGTGGGCGGAAGGGGGCCGGTAGGTGGGACCAAGGCCCGCGAACTAGGCCGGTCTGGCGGATGTCCAGGGGGCCAGACCAGCGAGCCCCGACGGGGCCATTCGGGCGGACGTCCGGGAGGCGGGACCAAGGCCCGCGAACTAGGCTGGTCTGGCGGATGTCCAGGGGGCCAGACCAGCGAGTCCCGACGGGGCCATTCGGGCGGACGTCCGGGAGGCGGGACCAAGGCCCGCGAACTAGGCCAGTCTGGCGGATGTCCAGGGGGCCAGACCAGCGAGTCCCGACGGGGCCATTCAGGCGGGCGTCCGGGAGGCCCGATCAACAAGTCCACCCGTGAACACTCAGGCGGACGTCCGGGCGCACCCGAGACCGGAACGTGGAGCGGCGGCTGGTCGTCCAGCCCCGCCGAGTCAGGAACGTGGAGCGGCGGCTGGTCGTCGAACCCCGCCGAGACAGGAACGTGGAGCGGCGGCAGGTCGTCGAGCCCCGCCGAAGCAGGAACGTGGAGCTGTGGCTGGTCGTCGAACGCCGGCGGGACGGGAACTTGGAGCGGCGGATGATCGTCGAGTGCCCGCGGGACAGGAACGTGGAGCGGCGGCTGGTCCTCGAACCCCGCCGAGACAGGAACGTGGAGCGGCGGCTGGTCCTCGAACCCCGCCGAGACAGGAACGTGGAGCGGCGGCTGGTCCTCGAACCCCGCCGAGACCGGAACGTGGCACGGCGGCTGGTCCTCCAACCCCGCTGAGACAGGAACGTGGAGTGGCGGCAGGTCATCGAACCCCGCCGGGACAGGAACATGGAGCGGCGGCTGGTCCTCGAACCCCGCCGAGACAGGAACGTGGAGCGGCGGCTGGTCCTCGAACCCCGCCGAGACCGGAACGTGGCACGGCGGCTGGTCCTCCAACCCCGCTGAGACAGGAACGTGGAGCGGCGGTGCTTCGTCGGGAGCCGCTGTGACAGAGACGAGAAGCGACGGCGGGTCGTCGTCCACCGCCCAGGCAGGAAACTGGAGCGCCGGCGAATCGTCGAGTTCCGCCGAAAAAGGAGCTTGGGGCGACGGCGGATCGTCGAGCACCGCCGAGGCAGTGACGGGAAGCAATGGCGTGTCCTCGGGCGCCGCCGGGACAGGGAATTGGGTTGGCGGCGGGCCGTCTGGCACCGCCGAAGCAGGGATTTGGAGCTGCGGCGGGCCGGGCGCAGCGGGGACCGGGACTGGTAGCGGACGCAGGGCGTGCCCCGCTGCAACAGGGACTTGTGACGGACGCAGGGCGTGCTCCGCCAGAACTGGGACTTGTGGCGGACGCGGGGCCTGCTCCGCCGGAACAGGGACTGGGGGCGGACGCAGAACGTGCTCCGCCGGGATAGAGACTTGTGGCGGACGCATGGCGTGCTCCGCCGGAACAGGGACTGGTGGCGGACGCAGGACGTGCTCCGCCAGAACAGGGACTGGTGGCGGAGGCATGGCGTGCTCCGCCGGAATAGGGACTTGGAGCGGACGCATGGAGTGCTCCGCCGGAACAAGGACTTGTGGCGGAGGCATGGCGTGCTCCGCCGGAACAGGGACTTGGGGCGGACGCATGGAGTGCTCCGCCGGAACAGGGACTGGTGGCGGACGCAGGGCGTGCTCCGCCAGAACAGGGACTTGTGGCGGACACAGAACGTGCTCCGCCAGAACAGGGACTGGTGGCGGACGCAGGGCGTGCTCCGCCGGAACAGGGACTGGTGGCGGACGCAGGGCGTGCTCCGCCGGAACAGGGACTGGTGGCGGACGCAGGGCTGGGTCCGCCGGACCAGGGATTTGAAACGCTGGCGAGGCGCCGGAGCGGGGGTCAGCAGCTCTCGGGAGGCCAGAACGGGCCCCCGCAGCTCGGGGTGAACCGGGACAGGGCGTATCAACTGGCGGGGAGCCGGAACGGGGTTCAGCAGCTGGCAGGAAGTCCGGACGGGACTCCACCGCTGGGGGGGAGCCGGAACAGGGTTCAGCAGCTGGCAGAGAGCCGGGACGGGGCTCGGCAGCTGGCGGGGAGCCGGGAAGGGGCTCGGCAGCTGGCGGGGAGCCGGGACGGGGCTCAGCAGCTGGCAGAGAGCCGGGAAGGGGCTCGGCAGCTGGGGAGGAGCCGGAGCGGGGCTCAGCAGCTAGCGGGGAGCTGAGACGGGGCTCAGCAGCTGACGGGGGGCCCGGACGGGACTCGACCGCTGGGGGGGAGCCGGAACAGGGTTCATCAGCTGGCAAGGAGCCGGGATGGGACGCTGCGGCTGGAGAGGAGCCGGGGCAGGGCTCAGCAGCTGGCGGGGGGGCGACAGAGGGCCGGGCGCAGCAGTCGGACCGGGCACAGCCGAACCGGGGGCCCTGATCCCTATCAGCCTGCCGCCATAGGGAATCAGGGGAATGGGGAATACGAGGGACCGAGGTTACTGGGGCTGGTGAACGTGAGCTAGGGGGTGCCAGGGGAACGTGAGCAGGTGCTAAAACCGATGGTGAACGAGGTGTGCGACGTGACCGTGACTTCCGAGATTTTGGACGTGAAGCGCGCGAGGTGGAGTGGGAGGTGGTCTTGAAAGACTCGAACGAAAAGGGTGTCAGGAATGGTTCGGGGGGAAGAAGGTGACTGGTACTAACTGTGTCCGGGGTGCGCTGAGCGTCTAACAAGGCGTAAATGTAGTCGGCATCGTACTCGTGATCCGAGTCGACAAAAACGTGCGGGGCGTAGTGCTCAAAAACTTCTGCTAAATCATTATCAACTAAAGCGTGAGTGGGTGAATTGGCCTGGTGATCAAAATTGTCGTCGGAATCGGAATCAATGGTACAGTGGGGAGGAAGGTTGGGAGGGAAGTCGAGGGCGTTACCGTGAAACGAAGACGAGGTACGGGGCTGGTCGGCAGGCTGGTGAGGGGCAGGCACCGGAGGCTGCACGGTCGGTGCAGCTGACGTGGGGGCTGCATGGGTTGCTGCAGCTGACGTGGAGGCGACGTGGGTTGCTGCTTCTGACATGGAGGCGACGTGGGTTGCTGCAGCTGGCGTGGAGGCGACGTGGGTTGCTGCAGCTGGCGTGGAGGTGACGTGGGTTGCGGCAGATGACGTGGAGGCGGGACCCCTTTCAGCCAGCTGTCGGTCGGCCAGCTGTGCCAGCCTCATGCTCTCCACCATCTTGACCTCCAGCTCCGCCATCTGAGCTGTCAGCTCCATGATAGCCTCCCGGGGTGGTACCGCGGCGGCGCCCTTCTCCGCGATCGAGGCCACCTGCTCCGCTATCTGGGCCAGTCGTGCCCCCAGCTCAGCGCGGCGGGAGTCCAAAAGGTAGGCGGTCTTTTCGAACAAGTCCTCGTAATCTGGGGAAGCGGGGAGCGTGGCAGACGTGGCGCTGAGCTGATCGGCGGGTTGGTGGGGGGGGTCCGTGCGGCGATGTCCATGACGCCGCCGCGAGCCCCTCGCTGGGTCCTTCTTTCGAGGTCGGGTCATTCTGTCAGGAGTCGCCTTGCGGCGATGAGGAGGTGGACCCAAGAAGCGAGGAAGCAGGGGTAGGTGAAGCTTTAAGGAGATTTATTGTGGAGCTTGGTGGGGACGAACAACGGGGCGTGGGCAAAGAAACAACACAGGCAACTGAACGAGACTAACTGGACGATGACAAGGACCAAACACGAGACGGGAACGAGCCAGGCGGACAGGGAACGAAGACAAGTGCAACAACGGGAGCGAAGCGCAAGTCGTGAGAGTCCGAGGTGACGTGGCAACAGGAGGCAAACAGGGTAATGACCCGACACTGCGTTGTCGGTCTGGAAGGTTTAAATAGTCCGGGTACTTAGGGGAGCAGATGGGAAGCAGGTGCGTGATGATGACTAGGAACAGGTGCGTAGCTGGTGAGAACGAAAACAATAACAAAGGCACATGGCAGGGAGGTGATGAAAACAATAACAAAAGGCACATGGCAGGAAGGAGGGAAGAAAATAACAACAAAAACACTGACGTGGCAGACACGGGTCATGACAGTGTGGTATTTTTGGGGATCAGTGTTGTACTCTGATTCCCAACAATACGTCTCCTGAGGGTCGCCTTACCAAGGCATTGGAGGGTTTGCGCACGCTAAGTAACAAAATGAAGGAGCACTCAGGTGTGGACACCAGTTGGTATTCTGACTGGTTAAACATCTTTGGTAAATATAAAAGCTTGATTGCATCAGTACTGATTTCTATTGCTGTGTTTGCCGCTATTATGGTGTTATGTGGATGTTGCTGTATTCCATGTATCAGCTCATTAATTGTTAAGACAATAGAACGCACATTGGGGCCACTCCCTACGGGTGGCCAGTACATGATGATCCCTCAAAAGGACCCCCAGGAGGCGGAGACAGCCGTGGCCCTCCGGGAGTCCAGGATGTGAGTATGGGAAGATGGCCTCAGGGACCTGAAGCCATGAGGAGGGAATGAAATTTTCTACTGATTCTTATTCTTTTACGAATTGTTTGATGAGTTTTAGTTTTATGGCAAGTGATGTCTAGCTCGTGTGCAACAATAAAATAAGGTGTTCAAGTGATGACCTCAGGTGTCTGAGGTCATGAGAGGGATTAAAGGATAATGTAATCATGGCAGTCATGATCGAAACACAGAGCAAAGGGTAGACTGCTAGGAGCCACCAGCATGACTTTTGTTGTCCTGGCATGAAAGTCCATTGTTTCAGAGGTGTCTCGTTCACACCTCCTTTGTTGCAGCCGTGATCCAATCTTCCTGCATTCATCTCCTGAGGGTCTTGTCATTAGGATGGTCCAAACTTCGGTTACACTTAAAGGATTTCATACATTTGACTATTAAAGGAATATAAGAGTTTGAGTTTAAAGGAATGTAAGAGTTGGAGCTTGGCGTAGTTCATGGTATATTGCTACATCCTGTGTGTGGGGGTGTGAAACTGTGTGTGGGGGTGTGACTGGTGGAGCGCAAGCAACAGAATGGGGGTTGCGAGAATGTGCAAGAATGGAATGTTTCAGGACAGATGGTGATCGCCACAAGGAGGGGGTGGAGACGAGATGACTCGGGGGGCAGTGGATGAAGGAGCGGCCATCGGGGGATCACACGCAGGAGGAGCCACGGGATTCGGCGGGGGAAGAAAGACCAATAAGAGCAAGCTAAAGTTAACTGCAGGATACACATAGCCAATAGAATCATGCCAGGATGCCTTTGTCTTTGTATCATTTACATATTGTATAGTATGAATCACTACTGGGCAACTCGGAAAAGTTCTGTTCTGTTGGTGGCAAGAGAGGTGTAGAGTTGTATTGAGAGGGATCCGAGACCCAGGCGATTATGTAGTAAATCTGTGTATTGGGAATAAATCCACTCGTGCGTGAAAATGCTGGCTTCCTGATACCTTTCTATTGCAGAACGAGCGCGCATATTGTTGGATGAGTGAGAGTTGGGTAAAGTCGCAAATTGGAGTCAGATTACTAATTTGAGTTTACATTGGTTTAAAATGAAATTCTGACATTGATTTAAAGCTAAATTCCAACACGTTCCATTACAGGAATAGTACACCATCACTCGTTCTCCTTTCGCTCCATCACTTCTGTCAACCTGCATCCTATGTTCAAACGCCAACATAGTCCACACAAAGCACACGCCAGCAAGCAAAATAGTCAATAAAGTTAAACATTTGCATCGTCGTCGTCTTTGTTCAGACACTTTCGAGTCCGACTTTGATCCAATTCTCGCCATCTTCACATTCCCTCTCTTGACCTGCCCGTCCGGGCGGTCAACCTTTAAGCTCACCATTGGCAGGCACAAAGTCTGGGGCCGGGCGCAACTGTGAATAATGGTACCACTTTTGTCCTTTAGTTTCCAATTGGACGGCGTGTGAGGTTCGAGCCAGAACTCTAAACGGTCCTTTCCAGCGAGGTTCAGTCCACTTCCGGGAAAGCACCCGGAGGTAGACGTACGGAGTGATGTCCGACTCCAGTTATGCTGAGTTCACTGAGTTCAAATATCTAACTGTGTTTAGAGATTACAAATTAAGCCTCGAGCTCACGCTCCAATTTTGACAGATCATCATGTACTGGCCACCCGTAGGGAGTGGCCCCAATGTGCGTTCTATTGTCTTAACAATTAATGAGCTGATACATGGAATACAGCAACATCCACATAACACCATAATAGCGGCAAACACAGCAATAGAAATCAGTACTGATGCAATCAAGCTTTTATATTTACCAAAGATGTTTAACCAGTCAGAATACCAACTAGTGTCCACACCTGAGTGCTCCTTCATTTTGTTACTTAGCGTGCGCAAACCCTCCAATGCCTTGGTAAGGCGACCCTCAGGAGACGTATTGTTGGGAATCAGAGGACAACACTGATCCCCAAAAATACCACACACTCCTCTTTCAGCCAACACCATATCTAAGCTCATTCTATTTTGGAATGCCATAAGAGACGTGGCAACCAATTGCTCATGCACTGCCTGGAGTGCCGAGGTGGTGAAGTTTGCCAATCATTGGACATTATAGTGGACATAATCAATCCGGTCCACATTTTTGTTTACTGTAACGAACAGCAAAAAACTCTCCCATCCTGCCGCACTTTGATCCACCAATTTATACTCGTCAGGGACCCCTCTTAGGACTCCAATTGCATCTATTGTTGGATTTTACACTTTAAATGTGCCAAAAGTTTGAATTAATTATCTGACTCCATTAATGGTTAACCAAACACGACCTACATTCATCCAACAATTATGCGCGCTCGTTTTTGAGAGAAAGATGACCAGGAAGCCGGCAACTTCACACGGGAGCGGATTTATTCCTAACAGGAGATCTAATACAAATCTGGGGCTCGGGTCCCTACCATTACAGCTCTGCGCGTCCCTGTACCCAACAGAGGACGACGCCCCCCCGAGTTGCCCAGGATCAATTATACATTTCAGCAAACAAAACAAAGATAACCTACTATTCTACTATTGGCTGTGTGTCATCTGCAGTTAACTTTAGCTTTCTCTTAGTGGACGTCTTCTGCCCGCAGTATGACGTGTCGGCTCGTCCAATCTCACACAGCAGCGCCTTGATGGCGGGAGGCCTGCGTCGGTACCCCCGTTATCAGAAGTGCGGCTCGTCCTGTACAAAAAATATCTGCCACCTACGCATTACACACAGCCTGCCCTGACCTTCCACTGCACATCGAATCAAAGCACAATCTGCAAATATCTTTATTGCATTAAATGGAATACATGTAACTTGTAGTCAATCGTATTAAATCCTTTATAGTCAAATGTATAAAATCCTTTACTATATATGTGGGGTCTCCTGCATTCAAACTTTCTTGCATGTCCCTTCTCTTCCTTGTAAGGAAGGGGATTCTTCCCCGTTGTCCAACGCCTTCCCATTCCATTTTGGCCAGATCTAAGGCTGTCACACTAACTGGCATGATCAGCGTTACCAGGGCGCACTTACCTGAGGCATTGGTGGGAAGCCTATCGTACAGCACTTTCTCTCCACACCACAGCCAAGCATCAGCACGAGCTAGAGGGATTCCTACTGGCAAAGACACATTTTCATTACGCCATGACTCCTGGATATTTCCAATCCCAGGGCCAGTCCCATTTAACTTTAGGCAGGTGAAATTTTGTTTTGCAACTTGGGTGTCAAAAATAGGCTTTTTTCTTTTCCATTACCACATCATTCCACGGGTGTGTCCAATTAAAAATTGTCACCCAAGTGTTCACCTGTGTCGGTTGTTTACATTTCAGATTTAGCAGTAGTTGTTGTGTCTGTGTCAGCGTCTTACCACCAGCTCGCTCTGCTCCATACCATACCGTTCCATTACATGAATAGTACACCATCACTCGTTCTCCTTTCGCTCCATCACTTCTGTCATCCCGCATCCTATGTTCAAACACCAACATCGTCCACACAAAGCACACGCCAGCAAGCAAAATAGTCAATAAAGTTAAACATTTGCATCGTCGTCGTCTTTGTTCAGACACTTTCGAGTCCGACTTTGATCCAATTCTCGCCATATTCACATTCCCTCTCTTGACCTGCCCGTCCGGGCGGTCAACCTTTAAGCTCACCATTGGCAGGCACAAAGTCTGGGGCTGGGCGCAACTGTGAGTAATGGTACCACTTTTGTCCTTTAGTTTCCAATTGGACGGCGTGTGAGGTTCTAGCCAGAACTCTAAACGGTCCTTTCCAGCGAGGTTCAGTCCACTTCCGGGAAAGCACCCGGAGGTAGACGTACGGAGTGATGTCCGACACCAGTGATGCTGAGTTCACTGAGTTCAAATATCTAACTGTGTTTAGAGATTACAAATTAAGCCTCGAGCTCACGCTCCAATTTTGACAGTTTTTTTTTGACAAATTTTTAAAGCAACCCAAATGAAATAGTAACCATTTATGCTTAAAATAAAAAATCCCTAAACTATAATAACGCAGATACCAAATTAAACCTCTTTTTTTTTTTTACGGGAAGAATAGGTGCTCTCCAAGACATAGACAGCTCCAAGACCGCTGCAGTCTTCACTTCCTATTGTCTCCCGAATGCTTCAATCCACCTCCAGGCTGTGCCCACACTGATTCTGTCAACTGGGGGAGGGGGTAGAGACAGTAAAAACAATTGCGGAGCTGTGGAGCCGAGCCCCAAATCAGTCGGGCCCTGGGTCCACAACTCCTCTAGCAGAGACACACACAGAATTACCTCTTCCGAGCAACCCTTCTCTGGAGATTTTGAAATTTAGTGATGTTCCCAAAACCGAACAATTTGTAGTGGGTGCTGAAGTATGATATCCTGAAAGTGACGCGGCGTATTCAACAACTATGGGGCCTAGATCTTTAGTATGATGACGCGCATCAATATTCAATGTGATTTGTGGCTCGGTGAAAGTAAACAATTCATACCATTTCCTCTGCTCAGGGACAAGGCACGCGTGCGAGGCAACGCCGGGAGACATAACAAATATATAATCCTAATGGAAGATCTACTCCTGACTAAATTTAGATGAATGCATTTTGATAAACCAAACCATGTGTGTGACCACATGTGCAATGTAATGTGTCAATTGGTGAATTGAATGGGTGGAGGTTGCTACACCACTCAGACCAGAGCAGGAACAGGGCATACCCACCGCGGGAGGATGGAGAACCAGGTTTCAGAGCTGCCCTCCGATGTTTCAGTTTAGTTCAGCCACTGGGAAGGAAGAGAGCACGACATATGCTCCCTCCGAAGGATGTGCACAGTCAAGTTCAGTCCCATCCGGAAATGCCACTCGAATTCCAGTGTTCGTTCAGTCTAGGGCAGCGACTCAGGCAATCTCGAGAGTCCACATGGCTCACTGGGAGATGCGGAAGGAGCTCATAGCTCGCCCCAATATCCAGCACCATCGAAAACTTGTCCATCCACCGTCCCCGGAATGCAGGGACCTGCCAGTCCTCGAACACTGAAGCTCCGTGGCCCCCTGTCATGGAATGGGGTACCATTGGGTTGGTGTCAAGAGTGCGTTGGGAGTGGGTAACGGTGGCGCCCCCTGCGCTGGTGGAGCTCTTTGCGACAGGTATGGCACCGGACCAGAGGATGGCAGATTCCAGAAAGTGGCTCGGTATGGACAGCTCATCACCCAGTGACCCCACACCTCGCAGCAAGAGCACACCCCACTCACAACCCCTGTCTATAACCACCCCTACCTCTGTTGCCACAATCCCGACCTCGTTGACCACCCTGCTACGGACAGCCAGCCTGCTGTGGCGCTGCGTCACCCGAACCTTGCCCATAAGCAGCAGAAGTGGAAGGAGCAGGTCCAATGGGAGCTGCATGCGTCGGCTCCTGCCTTAGCTGCTCCCCCTTTTTTCTTTTTTATCTCTCTTGGCCTCCTAAACCTGCAAGTACAACAATTTTTAGTAACGCTCCTTAATCCAACACTCTATTTTCTTTTTCCAATGTCGTGTAAAATTGTGTGACAAATGCATTCTACTTCGACTGATTAGCAGTTTTTCAGTGACTATTTCGCATGATGTCTGCACCCGGAAGGGGCACGCCCTTGAGGATGGCCCACTGGAACAGCTGTGTAATGTCGACATTATTGGACGGGTCGCTTCCGGAAGTCTCACTCCATTCACGTCTCGCCCTGGCCACATAGACCAGGCCTGTCTCCCCCTTCCCCACCTGAAAGATACAGCAACATCGGCCCCAACGGGCCCAGAAATATCTGATGCACGGCACGGCCAATCTCACCTGAGGTGTCACCATTTAGCTGGTGACCATCATGCTGGTCAGCAGGTCTGGCCTCGGCCTCAAGTGAGGACAGTTCCTGTTAAGTAAATTTTGTCCCGCATGTAACTCTGTAATCCCCTCTACAACGAACCTACCCTTGCATTTAAGTGAGTAACTTTTCATAAAAACAGCGCCACCGCTGTATATTATGGAAAAGTCTAAACAATATAACAAAATTTTGCCCTATCCTGGACTGGGTGTGTGTTATCTAGTTGCGCACCCAATGTGAATAATAATAAAACCTGTGGGGCACATGAGCAGGCTAAAGCAACAACTATATCTTAATCTGTTCCGTGGACCCTAAATTAGAATATCTTATATCTCCCTCCTTGTTGAGGAGAACCTCCGGGATGGGCGTGGTGAGGCGCTATTTGAAGCGTTCTCCGGCCTTCTGGACACACAGGTCACATGTCACCTCAAACCTGTGTGGAGAGAACTGGAGGAGTGGCACTTGCCAGTGAGAAGGGGCAAATTACCTCCATTCTGAAACTTTCAGTTTTGCATATATTTGGTGTAATAACGTCAATCAATCATTCACTTGATGCTTGAATTTAATTACTCCAATCTTTCTCCAATAACAATTTGAAAATCAATACTTGGGAGTACAATAGGGATTCAGGTTGATCAGGCCGGTCCGCCCATTGCATCCTAAGTACTGTAAGGGCTTGCCGGTGTCCTCAATCAATTTTCTTTGTTTCTTTCCTGAGGCCCGCCCCTTAAACATTCACTCAAACCACATATACATACAAACACTTTTTCTTTCACACTTTCATTCACCAAAAAGATACTTTCCAATTCCGCACAGAGACCCCTCCCTTGGCGCGTCCGCCTTGATTACACTACGATTTGTGCTGGCAGCTCCTTAATTTTGCCTCAATTTAGCCAGCGTATGCCAAAGTTTACAACTGTGGGTCTCTTGATTTTCCCATTCACTCCCCGTGATGTCGTTTCTCCTCTCCTGGACGTAGCTGACGATACTGCACCTGTGACATCAAACAGCTCATGGATGCGGATGTTAGCAGTCTGGTATTTATGGAATGCTGTCATGTCCCTTAAAAGTTGTCATGTCAGGGTTCGCGTCATACAGTCATAAAACATCTGTCTTCCACCTTTGTCACATTTAATACACATCAGTTAATAAATCATCTACAAAACTATTTCGTCCAACTTTATATTTGGTAAACCAATCTCTAATTGCTAGATATTTCCTGTTCCAAGGATTTTCTTTCAACATGTTCTTCAAATATTTCACTTAAAATTTATCCCATAACCATAATCCCTTTGCTTAAAAATTTAAATTTTAGTAAGACTGGCGCTGTTCTGCTGTTCCCCAGGCGTCCCCTGCATGTTTTAGTGTTTTAGTCTGTGTTCTAATTTCCTGCTAATTTATATTTATCTTACCTATTAATTACTTTATTACCTGATATGGAAAGTGAAATGCGCTATATCAATTAAGTTGTTCTTTATGTACAAAACATTTTTAAATCCCAACTCACCCGCACACACAAAGAGTGAGAGAAAAAGAGAGAGAGAGAGAGAGAGAGAGAGAGCGAGAACATGAGAGGGTTAGGGGCAAGGGGATTGAAAAGGGTCTTAATGCTTTGAGTTGACTCGATGCACGTCTCCTAGTAAAGACGTTCGTTTTAATAGGACTAATTAACTCTACAAATTTAACAGGTCTTATCCGGAGCTATATAAGTGGCCAGTGTTTATGGCACGAAAAAATCCTTAACAGCGGGTGACACATCAATCTTGCAAGGAACCTGCAGTATGATGTCACTTTGACACAATCAAGGCTCATATTTTCTGATGGGGAACACAAATTCCTTTATTTACTTTTATTTATGTGAATATATATATTATATCCCATATTTCACTCCACCAGTATCGCAAAAGAACTGTTCCACAGCATGACCCATGCCTGACCACATGGATGAGAAGACCTCAAAGAGAAGCGGATGCCTGAAGACTGGATCAACGTCTGCAACATCAAAGGAGGTGTGCCGAGACACACCTCCGAAACAAAAGGACTGTGACCTTAGTGCGAGAGCACTAAAAGGCATATCTGCCTTTTCAATCAGTTAACGACTGCCATTGATGTCTGCCTTTCCTCTTGTGTCTGATATGTTTACATGTTCCTGCCGGTGCTCCCCCCTTGGGTAATTACAAATGTCTTATCTTCAAACTTCTTTCAAGCATCCAGTCTCCTGGCTCCACTAGTTTAGTGCCCTGCTGGGAGACAGAAAAATCCATTCCACTCTAGATTTGCGCCTGTCTTTTGTTTTTCTAACACTTTTCACATACAGTCAGCTAAAGTTGCTTCAGCATCTATTTCCCATTTGTTCTTAAATTTGAGGTATCATATAAGGCCTTCCAAACAATGTTTTACAATGTCTCAGTCCTAAATACAATGAACTACAATACAGTGCAACTCTCTGTATATAACTCAAATTAACTCACATAAACACATCCACAGTAGACACCAGAAAAATAACAGAACAGCAACAGTCTCATGTTGAGTCAAAGGCCCAAACATTCATCTTCAAACGAGGTTTAAAAGTGGACAGAGAGGCGACTCGCATAACATTCAATGGAAAGTCACAGTGCTTATCGTTTTTACAAACAGTTTTACTAATTTCCATCCACTGTGTCCACTGCCTCCCCGTTTTCTCAATGCATAGCTTTTTCACTTTTTCCTCACGGTGATCAGTGTCGCTGGGCATTGCCTGCCCATGTTTCCGCGTTCCCGTCATCACTTCCTCTAACATCTCTCTTTCCTCACTCTGCACCCTATGTCCTTCAAACAACTTTCGCGATGTCTCCTTCTTCATCAGCTTCGGGGTCCTCTTACTCCCTGCGCTAGGGGTGCCCCCGTCTCCTGCTAGCGCCGCCCCTGGCGCCAGCACGGGCGACTCCACACTCCCCTGCTGTTCTCTGCGCACTCTCTTTCCCTCATTATTCACAGCCTGTTCAATCAACTGTATGGTCGCTGGCGCCATCCGTGAATCGTTATCGTCTACATCTAAAACCATTCTGCCCCCCAAGATGACTACGGGAGCCATTACTGGCGCCGTCGGATACGGCGGCGGCTCAAATACATACTGTCGCGAGCCCGTCAACTGTGGATAAATGCCTCTCCACATTCCGTCTTTTCTTCCACTTTTCCAATCACTTCATCCTTTTAAATCCCAGATTTTAAACCGTATCGTAACCACGAATAGTTCCAAACTATTCTAGTAGGTAAATCCCGGATTTTATACCCTACTAACGTCCACACTATTACACTTTTACTTTTGCGCCGTTAACTATGCTAGTAGGTAAATCCCAGATTTTATACCCTACTAACGTCCACACTGTTACACTTTTACTTTTACTTCGTTCCGCTCCTCCTTCCTCTTATAATTTAGCGTTGCCAATGTGCAGAATTTGAAAAGGTTCTGCTTACCTTGTTTCGCTGTGGGCCCAAGAGGAAAGACGGTCGGATGTGTGGATCAGGTCGTCACCTGGTGTGGACGTGGGTCCCAGAACCGAGTCCCAGACTCTTGTGGTTTTTCCTGAAGTCCCAGACTTCTCGAAGTCCCAGACTTCTTTTACTTCTCTTGGAGTCCCAGACTCCTTTTACCTCTCTTGCATCACGTCAGGGTCACCATAAATTGTTTGAATTTAGTTTTAAATCAATGTTGGAATTTAATTTTAAATCAATGTAAACTCAAATTAGCAATCTGACTCCAATTTGCGACCTTACCCAACTCTCACTCATCCAACAATATGCGCGCTCGTTCTTCAATAGAAAGGTATCAGGAAGCCGGCATTTTCACGCACGAGTGGATTTATTCCTAATACACAGATTGATTACATGTGCACCTGGGTCTCGGGTCCCTCTCAATACAACTCTACACCTCTCTTGCCACCAGCAGACATTCTCTACATCCGAGTTGCCCAGTAACGATTCATACTATACAATATGCAAATGGGACAGCAACAAAGGCATCCTGGCATGATTCTATTGGCTATGTGTATCCTGCAGTTAACTTTAGCTTGCTCTTATTAGTCTTTCTTCCCCTGCTGAATCACGTGGTGGCTCCTCCTGGTTGTGGCTTGAGTTATCTCGTCTTCGCCCCCTCCTTGCGGCTATCACCGTCTGTCCTGAAACATTCCATTCTTGCACATTCTCGCACCCCCTACTCTGTTCCGCTCCACCAGTCACACGCCCAGCATTCCACAGTCTCACACCCCCACACACAGGATGCAGCAACATACCATGAACTATGTTAAGCTCAAACTCTTATATTCCGTTACTCCCAAGCCCGAACTAACTATCCCCAGACTTGCGCTTTGTGCAGTGGTGTTTGGGGTGGAAGTGGGAGAGTTAATAAGAGAAGAAATGGGCATTCAGTTTAGTCCCAAATGTTACTTCTCAGATAGCCGAGTTGTTCTAGACCAGGGGTGCTCACACTTTTTCAGCATGCGAGCTACTTATAAAATGACCATGGCAAAATGATATACCTACGACAAAAATCCAAATTTATTTATAAATGAAGAGTATTTTTTGTACAATGTATGTTGATGTACCTTGCAGAACCGCATGAGCCAATCTTGCACAACACAATTAACGATGTACATTTTTTGTCACTGCCTGAATTTACTCTGATAACTTGCATGAATTGAATCAGCCAGGGATGCGTAGTCCGGACAGTAACTGCTGAGTGACAGCCTCAAGCACACTTCCAAATGATCGTCAGTCATGGTTGAGCGGTACTTGGATTTAATGATCTTCATGTGAGAAAAGGCTGACTCACATAAATAAGTGGAGCCAAATAATGCAGTCAAGGAGATTGCACATTTCCTCATGTTGGGGTACTTCACCTCTGTGAGTAAGTTCCAGAACTGTCCATGAGCTCTGGACTTCAGCTCAATGTCGGCTTGCAGTGTCAAAATCTCATCCTCCACTACAGAAACGTTCAGGTGAAACAGTGTTGCAATTTTTGATGCGAGTAAATCCACCTCGGCATCATCCTGAAAAGGATAGCACATGAATGTAGTGACTGGCTCGATCAAAGAAAAGTCTTGAAATCGTTTGTCAAACTCTGACAGAAGATTGTCAATCTGCTCTGTGTTGCGTGCACTAGCAAGTTTTACACAGGGCTTCCCTTGCATCTCCATCTCTGTTTTGGAAGTTTGCCAAATCATGGCGCTGCAGCTTTGAGAAGAGATGAGCTGATCATATTGTTCACTGTTTTGTCTTTTCCTTGCAGCTCCAGATTGAGGTCATTCAACATGTTTGTCAAATCGTCAGTTGCTTGTATTCTACATGGCCAGCTACACTGAAAAACGTAATCTCCGGATGTAGCTCTCGAAATCTTTGCAGCAATGTGCCTCGACTAAACCATCTCACATCAGTGTGCAGCAACAACTCAGAGTGGTCGCAGTTAGTCTTCTCCAGATGTGCACGGAATAACCGTCTTTGAAGAGCTCTGGCACGAATAGAGCAGGCGATCTTCGTTGTCACATCCATAATCTCTTTCATGTTGAGCATTTTAACGCATAACATATGTCAGTGGATTATGCAATGGTAATTCAAGAAGTCCGGGAAAGCATCGTCCTGCCTGCACTTGGCAATAAATCCATTCAAGGGGCCAACCATTGCAGGTGCGCCATCCGTGGTGATAGACACCAATTTGTACACTGGAAGCTGGGTTTTATCAATAAAGTTTTTGAACGACTTAAATATGTCCTCTCCTTGCGTTTGTTCTTTCATGGACAGTACTGTTAATAGCTCCACTTTTGTAGTAATATCAGAAAACACTATACGAATGAAAATGCACTGTAAGATGGGCTGAGGATCACATTGACCTCAAGTAACTTTATGTAATCAGCTTGTGTATTTCTAATCATGTTTTTATATACTACTTGTATCAATATTTTTTGCACACACACACACACCCCCACCCACACACACACCCACCTCCACACCCACACGCATTAATGCTTTAGCACACGCAAACACACATTTTTGCTTCTGTTGTCTAATAAGTATCTATTTCCTTGCTTTCATTGTGAGTTATGATTTCCTGCCTAGTGGAGTCTCTGATAATTAATTTAGTCTAAAACAGACCACCATTGTCAGCTGGGCGCCTGTCTCCTGGTGATTAGTTGTTATTTATGTTTTCCTGTCTTCCTGGAGACAGACTCCCATTGTCCGCTAAGTTTTGAGTTTGCTTCAAGCTTTAATAAAAAGAGGCTGCATGGAGGGGCGAGGCCAGAGAGAAGGTGCACGGAGCTGAAAGGAGCAAGATGGCTCTCTGGCTTAGCTCTCTCCCGGTCGACCAGTCTTTAATAAAAAGAGGCTGCAGGGAGGGGCGAGGCCAGAGAGAGAGTGCACGGAGCTGAAGGGAGCAAGATGGCTCTCTCTCTCGGTCGACCGGTAAAAATGAGCAACAGTGGCTGCTTTTTCCTGGTGAGATCAGTCACCTTGATAATTTATTTCAGTCTAAAAAAGGCATCAGGGCATTTAAACCTGACATTTATCTGGTGCCGAACACCTGGGAGCCACATCCGGACGGCGACTGTCGTGGGACATCGGACACCGCAGAAACTGGCGCCAGCGCTTCCCCATTGAGGAAGCAGGTCTCCGAACTCCTGCTTCGGCCGTCCGCCTGATGTCGGTTCCCTATCGGACAAGGCTGATCCAGGGGAAACCAGGTATTGTTTTTCAAATATTTCGTACCACCATTTTAAAATTTTAAAATGTTAAAACAATTGGAAGAGAAGAGAAAGAGTGAGGGAGACCGCGCGCGCGGAGGCCGGGCCTCCACCGTTTGCCAGTACGGTTAAATAGACTGGATCGTGCTAGTCCAAGGAGTTATATAAATAAAATTAGGCCATAACTCATTGAGAAACTGGGTTTCTCGGAAAACTGGGTTTCCCCTGCGGATAGCATGGTAGTGTAAATTAACGGTTCTGCGGTCCGTCTAATACCGGATCGCGTTATTCAAGGAGTTACAAATGGAATTTGGATGTAACTCGTTTAGAAACAGGGTTTCTCGTTACGGATAACGCGGTAGTGTAAAAGAACGTCCTGCGGTACGTCTAAACCGGATCGTGTTATTTAGGGAGTTTGAAAAGAAATTAGGTCGTAACTCGTTCAAACCGATAACACGGTAGTGTAAATTAAACGTTTCTCGGTACGTCGAAAGCCTCGAGGAAGTCTACTCACAATTTCACATTAAATTTAGGGAATAATAAAATAATAAGGCGTTATTTTCGGTGGTTTTCATTTTGAATTTCTTTGGTAACTCGTTTGACTGAGAAGTGATCTGTGTGTGTATGTGTGTGTGTGAATGGCGTGCTGCGCAGTCCTGATTGTGTGAGAAAAGAAAAGAAAGGCTGAGGTTGAGTGTAAAAGATTGTGTGTGTGTGAGTAAAAGTAACGGACTTCAGACATCAACGGGTCAAAACGTGGCCAAAGAGTTGAAAGCAAATCCAGATGTGAAGTTTATGAGGCGCGCTCCTGGCTGTTAACCCCAGGAAAGCTACTGGACCCGACGGAATACCGGGCAAGGTCCTCAGAGCATGTGCCCACCAACTGTCACATGTTTTCTGCAGGATCTTCAACCGCTCCCTGGCTCAAGCAGTCATCCCCTCCTGCTTGAAAACTTCCACCATTATTCCTGTCCCCAAAAAGTCACCCGCCGTCCACCTGAATGACTACCGTCCTGTTGCTCTCACACCAGTCATCATGAAGTGCTTCAAGAGGCTGGTTCTCCAGCACATCAGAGACTGCCTTCCTCCCACTCTGGACCCCTACCAGTTTGCATACCGGGCTAACAGATCCACTGAGGACGCCATCGACACTGTTCTGCATGTTGTGCTGGGCCACCTGGAACAACAGCAGAGCTATGCAAGGATGCTCTTTGTGGACTACAGCTCGGCATTCAACACGATCATCCCAGACATCCTCGTCGCCAAACTGGACATTCTCGGCCTCCCTGCCCTCACACGCATCTGGATTAAGGACTTTCTGACCAACAGACCCCAGACTGTGTTGCTCGGCCCCTACACGTCCTCCACCCGCACGCTGAGCACCGGTTCCCCTCAAGGATGCATGCTGAGCCCTCTCTTATACGCCCTCTACACCTACGACTGCAGCCCAGCCCACGGCAACAACACCATCGTCAAGTTTGCTGACGACACGACAGTGGTCGGTCTGATCTCGGAAGGTGACGAGACAGCCTACAGAGAGGAGGTAAAGAGGCTGACGGCTTGGTGCGAGGACAACAGACTGCAACTCAACACTGCAAAAACAAAGGAGATCGTCGTCGACTTCAGGAGGAACAAGACGGGTACCGCCCCCCCCTCTGCATCGAAGGCGTGTGTGTGGAGAGGGTCCACACGTTCAAGTTCCTGGGAGTACAGATCTCCGATGACCTTTCTTGGACACACAACACCACAGCAGTGGTAAAGAAGGTCCACCAGCGTCTGCACTTCCTGAGAGTCCTCAGGAAATTCAACATGGGCAGGAAGCTGCTGCTGGCCTTCTACCACTCGTCCACCGAGAGCCTGTTGACGTACTGTGTCTCCACCTGGTACAGCGGCTGCACTGAGGCGGACAGAGTGAGGCTCCAGAGGACAGTCAAAACAGCGCAAAGGATTATTGGCTGCCCTCTCCCCTCACTGTCGGACATCTACACCGCCCGGTGCCTCAGCAGGGCTCTCAACATCGTCAAAGACAATACCCACCCAAACTCCCACCTGTTCGACCTGATGCCCTCTGGCAGGCGCTACAGATGCATCAAATCGAGGACCAATAGACTGAGAAACAGTTTTTTTCCGAGAGCCATCTCTATTCTGAACTCTCACACACACACGAGATCACCCTTACCTTGCAGAACAGCATTGTGATGTGTTTTTATATACACTTCAGTATTATTTTCCATTGCACTCTCTTATTTATCTAATTTATATATTTGTCTGTATTATTGTTGTATTGCACTGGAGAGGGGAGCTCTCTAATCTCGTTGCACACTTGAGTACAATGACAATAAAGGGATTTCTAATTCTAATTCTAATTTATGAACGGGTATGACTCGGATTGTTGCCAATTTCTGGAGAAGTGGCTGAAGGAATATGACTTTAAGCCACGCCTGAAGGATCAGGTTTCGAAGCAGTGAGAAAAGAATTGGCGGAAAAAAGGAAGCTGAAGATAAGAAAAGGAAAAACACAACATTAGTGGACGTGCAATGTACATTTTGCTTGTGAATGTTTGCGAAAAACCGAATGCAAAGTGAGTGAATGGTGTGATTGGGGATTACAAATACCATTTGGTACAGTAGGGTTATAAACAGCAGACTGGTGTGGATGCAGAGGCAAGAATTCTCCACCTGAAAAGGTTGAAGTGAGAATTACCACAACAGGAAATTTGAGTTGCTGTCCTACTGATAAAAAAACATTTTTTAGAACACCCTAGGTGTTGACAAACTGGACCAAATTTTCTAATACTGAGATTTTAGGTAGTAAAATAAAACCCAGAAATATGCTGCAGTGTAAGGATTGGACGCATATGAAAAAAACAGGATCTTAATAAAATAAAGATTTAGGTTAAATGGAAAATTAAATAAATTTATAAATTTAAATTTAAACAGGATTCTTGCTCCATTGAGGGCCTCTGGGTGCTGGGGCGCAGGCGTTCAACAGCTGGCTGGCTGAATTTACTCACAATGGGTGCTGTGCGCCTGTGTCCGAGCAGTCGGGGCGTGTCCGAGCAGTCGGGGCATTTGGGGTAGTTAAAGAGAGCTTGTGCGTGTAGGTCTGCCAGCTGATTGGTCATTTTTTATTGTTTAAATTAATTATTGTTTAAACAATAAGAGGGGTGGGGCCTCTATAAAGATTATGACATGAAATGATGTCAAAGTAACCGCACTATGGGAAAAACAAAAAAGAATAAAAAAAGATGATGCTGAAAGGAACTAAGGAAATATGGACTAGACGGGAGAAATGTGTAGAAAATAATGAAAAGAAAGGTCTAGTGGTTAAAGAGATGAGAAACAAGAAGTGTAAAGCTCCGAAACTGCTATAAAGAAGCTATAAAGCCAATTATAGACATAGTCATGAATAGGCTTAGTTTGGGCACCGACCATGACCAGGGTGTAAATTTTAGCAGGAAAATTATGAGCTAAAAAGAGAAATAATGAGATAAGAAGAGAAGAGATGAGATGAAAGAGATGAGATGAAGAGAGAAATAGAAGAGATGATGAAATGAGAAGTTCGGACAGTATGGAATGTGAGAAAACCAAACAGAAGTAGAGAAGCGCGCTACCACGTATCGTATTGGGCATGTCGTGGCATGGAGCACATTTGAGGCACAAGACACACTTCAGTGGACGGCGTGGCACCAGGGAGCTGTTGTTGTTGTAGGTAAGTTACGGAGGTTCCTTGTCAAACCGGTTCGATTCCGATGTTTGAGACATATCCAGTGATCAAATGCGCTCTGGTCAAGGCCACGCAAAATCAAAACCTGGCTGCAATCCACAGTACTGGCACAGGATGTACGCAGGGGTTTGTGAAGTGATGAGATGAAAGCTTACGTGGAAATTAGGCCTAATTAATATTAATATTAATATGGATGGCCGAGTGGTCTAAGGCGCCGCGTTCCGGACCCAGTCTCCCCAGGAGGCCTGGGTTCGAATCTCAAATTTCCCCTTTGTGGGACTAATAAAGGGAATATTAATTAGGGGGGTTAATAATGGTATACCAGTATATAAATGATAAATGATATGTGCACACGATAGAAATGTTTGGAATTCTGCAGAAGTAATGATAAAGATATACAAGCGCTTTGGAAAATACTAGAGCCATATTGATAATAATATTAATGATAAGGTGATAATATTTATATAAGGACGAGGAGAGTTGTGATAATAATATGACTTAATATAGGTAGATCTAAAACGCACACACATACGTGTTCTGCGTGTGAAAGTGTGCACATCTGGACGCAATCTATGCAACCTATAAAGGGTTGCACACATATGAATTTATGAGAAATAGCCATCAAAACGAGAATTATCATAAACCAAAATAAAATAGATTGCGTCGTTGTCAGGTTATTGTTTGTGTTTGTTCTTTTCGTGAACATTGTCTTCCATGGTCTGGGCCCATGTGCTGTCTACGTCTGTTTGTGTGTCAAAATGTGGGGAAAGAGTGATGAAAATGGTTAAAGGTGGGCATCATGGGATCGATAAGGAAGGTTCTATCAAATCTGCGCCTTTAAAAATAAAAAATTAAAATTTTAAGGGGTGTCATACCTGAGGTGCTGTGAGAGTATGTAAATAGTTTGTGTATTTTTAATCATGTTTTTTAGACACTATTTGTATCAATGATAATTACACGCACACTCACAGACACGCACATCATTGCTTCAGCACACATGCGCACACCCACACGCTTGTTTAAGTTTCACTTTCCATAAGTTTCGTTTTTCTCTGAATAAAGTCCAGAGGGATGGGCGAAGAAGTCAGTGAGAGTACGGGAGATTGAACTGGCAAGACGCCTATTTCACCTCCTGGCTTCTCCTCCCATCCGCGATGGAGAAAAGACAAAACCTTCCCTGGTTATTCCTCTGGTTCTCTGCATTTAATTCAGTCTAATGAAGGCGTCAGGACCCTTTTAAACCTGACATTTATTGGTGCCGGTCACCCGGGAGCCACACCTGGACGGACGAACGTCGCTGGATATTTCGGGGGCCAACGAATCTGACGTCAGCGCTTCACCATTTGAAAGCGGGCCTTTGAGCTCCGGCGCGGCCGTTTGCCCGGATGTCGGTTCCCTGTCGGACCAGGCGGATCCAGAGGAAGCCAGGTATTGTTTTTCAAATTATTTTGTACCACCATTTTAAATTTTAAAATATTAAAATAAGTGGAAAGGGAGTGAAAAAAAGCTGAGTAAGGGAGTGAAAAAAGCTGAGTAAGGAAGCGCGCCGGCCGTTTTGCAGTAGTTCGGTCGAAAAGAAAAGAAACTGGATCGTGCTCGTCTAAGGAGTTATAGAAAAATAATTAGGCCATAACTCATTGCGCTGAAGGGAAGCTGGACTTCTCGGGAGGCTGGATCTCCCCTACGGAGAGCACGATAGCGTCGACTTGACGGTTCTGCGGTCCGTCTAATAAAAGAAAGGAAAAAAAAAACGGATCGCGTTATTCAAGGAGTTACAAATAGTATTAGGCCGTAACTCGTTTAAACAGTGTTAAACATCTCAACTGAACATTACGGATAGCGCGGTAGTGAAAAAAAAGAACGTCCTGCGGTACGTCTAAACCGGATCGTGTTGTTTAGGGAGTTACAAAAAGACGAAATTAGGTCGTAACTCGTTCACACCGACATCACGGTAGCATCGATTAAAAGTTCCTCGGTGTCGATAAATAGAGAAATTATCGACGACTTAGAGGTCTACTCACAATTTCACATTGAAATTTAGGGAATAATAAGGCATTATTTTTGGTGGTTTTTATTATTTTTATTTGAATTTCTTTATAGCTGCGCAGCTGTGTGTGTGTGTGTGTGTGTATGAGGACAAAGAGAAAAAAAAAGGTGGGGGTTTTGAGTCAGTGAGAAAGAGCGTGCGTGCGTGCGTGTGCGTGCGTGTGTGTGCGTGTGGGTTAGAAGTCCAGAAAAGAATTTGCAGAGAAAGAAAGTAAGCTGAAGAAAAAAAAAAAAACCCACACACACACAACGTCAGACATGGAATGATCATTTTTGCTTGTGGATGTTTGCGGAAAAACTGTATGCAAAGTGAGTGAATGGTGTGATTGGGGATTACAAATACCATTTGGTATTTTATCCCATGTAATGCAATGAGTTGCTGTCCTACTGATGAGAAAATAGTTTTTAGAACACCCTAGGTGTTGACAAACTGGTCCAAATTTTCTAAAATGGGGATATTAGGTAGTAAAATAAAGCCTAGGGAAACCTTGCAGTGTAGAGATTGGAAGTTCATCGAAAAACAGGATCCTGATCAAATTCAGTATTTGGACACATGGATAACTGAACATGGTTTTAATGGTCAGTTAAACACACGAAAAATAGCCGCATTGCAGAAATCAATCATAGCAAAGACAAAGAAAGACCACAAAAAGATGAAGAAAAATGGCTTTGAGGAAACAGAATATTGGATGAGAGTAGCCTCAAAGAGTGAAGAGGGTGACAAGAAACAGAAAAGAAAGGATGAAAAAATAAGCAAGGGAAAGAAATGTGAAAAGTCAGATGGAGCAAATTACGCTGAAATAGGAAGAGTAAAACAAGAGGAAGATGAGACATTTGGGCAATACAAAGTGAGAATGACAGCTGTGTTTAAAAACCACAGCGGGCTGCAGGAAGATGGTGATGTGGATGGGGCATTTCAACAGCAGTTGAAGAATGCTTTACATGCAGGATCAAGAGAGGAAATTCATAAGTGGGTAAATAAACATTACATTTGCCTGCCAACAGGTACACTGGAGGAGTATGTAAATCACGCCCTCCATGCTGAGAAGATAGAAAATAAAAAGAAACAGAGGTCTATAGACACTTTTTATCAAAATAAAGTACAGAAGGTCTTTTATCAAGGTGGAAAATGTTATGTACGGGCATATGCGGGGACAGCCCGTGAAGAGGGTTGGGTACAGTGGACCCCGGAAGTGGGTGTGTTTTGTGGTGACGTGGCGTTGTTGTGGTCCGTGATGGAAATAAAACGAGTCGATCATCACGTCGTAGTCTGAGAGTAATTCCGACACAACATTGGCGACGAGGATAATGGATTCCCTTCTAGCACCTCTTTCCCCGTTCCTCGCCCTCCCGGGAGACCCGCCAATTCCATGGGTACGTTGGCTGGAGTCTTTTGAAACGTTCATAACGGCCGCCGGGCTGGCAGACGCTAGCGACGCTCGGAGGAAAGCCCTTCTGATTCACTCGCTCGGTAGCGAAGGGCAGCGGATTTTTCGGACTCTCGGTGCCGCGCCTACATACGACAACTGTGTCAGGCTGCTAAAGGACCATTTTTCGGCCCCTCAGAATGTCATGCTACGGCGAATTGTTTTCCGCCAACAGAAGCAGCAGGCAGGCAAATCCGTTCATCACTACGTGGCTGATCTAAAAGGGCTAGCCAGCCTGTGTAAATTTGGTGTGCTGGAGGACGAGCTGATACGCGATCAGCTAGCGGAACACACTAAAAACCCGAAGCTCAGGGAGAAGCTGCTGACGATGCCGGATGACCTTACTCTGTCCAAAGCAGTGGATTTAGCGTTTCACCTGGAGTCAGCAGCAGCGCTGACAGCTCAGCTGACGCCCGCCTCTAATTCCCTTTTCCCCAGACCAATGCAATTAGCTCAAACAGTGGCACCACATACGGACGCTCCAGACTCTGACTATGCTGATGACAACCTGGAAGTGAACTTTACAGCACGCCACGGTGCTACAGCACGCAAAGCCTGTAGTAACTGTGGCTCACCATCACATCAGAGGGGGGCCCCGAACTGCCCCGCTAAGGGACAGAAGTGTCAACGCTGTGGGAAGCAGAATCATTTCGCCCGCGTCTGTCGCTCTTCCCCTGCGTCAGGCAGCCAAGCTACACAACGTGTGCTGGGGAGGCCAGCGCCAACGATCATCCATACAGTAGCCACCGAAACCCGATCAGCTAAATGGTGTACAGTGGAGCTGGATGGGGCCTGCCTCCCACTGCTGGTGGATACGGGGGCTTCCAGGTCACTGTTGAACGCTACAACAGTCCATCGTCTCTTCCCACACTGGACGCGCACTGGTAGCGCCGAGGATCTGTATGGCTATGGACACTCAAAGATTGAGATGGCTGGCACGATCACGGTGGCTGTTCGTTACGGGACGAAGACTCTTCCCGCATTCACCTTTCAAGTGTCTCGACAGGGGGCCAATCTCATGGGTTGGGATTTGTTTAGCGAGCTGGGTTTCGCCATCTTGGACAGTGTGGGAGGCACCATCCTTTCTGTCATCTCACCGTGGCGCCAGAACAGGCCAGATCTGTTCAGCGGGGTGGGCTGCCTCACCGCCTTCAACCATCAGCCTCTCCTCCGACCGGGGGTGCGCCCGGTGATTCAGCCCTGCGCCGACTGCCCCTCGCCCTGCGCGACCAAGTAACTGCCGAGCTGCAGAAACTCTCCGATGCGGGCATCATAGAGCGCATTGATGCCTCTCCCTGGATCTCAAACCTGGTGGTGGCGAAGAGGAAGTCTGGGGGCCTGCGTCCGTGTGTTGACCTCAGAGCGGTGAATAAGGCAGTAGTCCCGGACCGCTACCCGCTACCCACGGTGGAGGAATTAGCAGCACAGTTCTACAACTCGTCCGTCTTCACGAAGCTGGATCTCCGCCAAGGCTACCTGCAGGTCCCTTTACACCCAGACAGCTGCAACCTGACAGCTTTCGTGACACACGATGGGGTGTTCCGCTACACCAGGATGCCCTTCGGCCTCAGCTCAGCCCCGAGCTGTTTTCAAAAAATTATGTCAACGATTTTCGCTGGCATCCCGGGCGTGGTGGTCTTCTTGGATGACATTGTGGTCCATGGGGCGACACGAGCCATCCATGACGGGCGACTGGCGAGGGTTTTGGATGTCCTCAGCAGCCACGGCCTCACTCTGAACGAAGATAAGTGCACGTTTGCAGCCCCTGTCATCGAGTTTGTTGGGTTCCGGTTGTCCGCCGCGGGCCTCAGCCCGCTACAGTCCAATGTGGAGGCCGTCCTGTGCCTGGCAGAGCCGTCGTGTCCAGCCCAACTGTCGTCTTTTCTGGGGATGACGGCGTACTACTTGCGTTTCCTTCCCCGGTACTCTGAGACTACATCGCCGCTGCGCGAGCTCCTGAAACAGGACGCGGCCTGGCAGTGGACTCCGGCCTGCTCCGCAGCCGTCCGCCAACTCAAGACCCAGCTCACCTCACCACCGGTGCTGGCATTCTTCGACCTGGAGAGTCCGACATTCGTCACATGCGATGCGTCTAACACAGCAGTCGGGGCGGTGCTCTCCCAGATCCAAGGAGGCACGGAGCGCCCGGTGGCGTTCGCTTCTAGGTCACTCAACACGGCCGAACAGAAGTACTCAGTGGGCGAGCGCGAAGCGCTGGCCTGCGTCTGGGCGTGTGAGCGATGGCATATATATTTATACGGACGCCATTTCACTCTGAGAACCGACCACCAGGCTCGCACTGCCCTGCTCGCCACATCGGGATCGGGTCGCAAGCCGCTGAGAATCTACCGCTGGTCGGAGAGGCTCCAGCCATACGACTTCACCACTCTGTTCACTCCTGGCAAGGAAAACGTCGTGGCGGACCTGCTCTCTCGCGCCAACCCTGTCCCAGCACTCGATTCCCCAAACCCTGACCCAAAGTCCGACACAAGCCGGGACGCGATGGAGTCCGAATTCATCCTCATGCTCCACGGCCCACTCCAGGCCTCTGTCTCCTTGGAGGACCTACAGATGGCGTCAGAGAAGGACCCTGCACTTTGCCAGCTCCGTACTTACATCCGGGAAGGGTGGCCTGCCAAGGTCCCGGAGCAGTTGGCACCCTTTCACAGGGTCCGGGATGAGTTGACCTGTTGGAACGGCGTCTGCGTGGCTCGGGGGTTGCGCACAGTCATTCCCAGTGACCTCAGGCTACGTGTTCTGGCCATGGCACACGAGGGCCATCTGGGGATTGTCAAGGTGAAGTGCCGCTGCAGGGACCTGGTGTGGTGGCCTGGCATAGATCGTGATATAGAAACAATGGTAAAGGACTGCACAGCCTGCCTGGTTAGTGGGAAGACGGGACCACCGCCCACGCCACCCCTGCAGCCCTTGCAGTGGCCTGCCGCACCATGGGAACTCATTCAGCTTGACATCTGCGGCGAGCTTCACGGTGTCCCGCACCATCAACGATTCCTCCTAGTGGCATATGACCTCCATTCGAAGTGGCCGGAGGTGGTTGCCACAGGGTCTGTCACAACTCGGGCGGTCATAGACTTTCTCTCATCTGTGTTTTCTCGGTGGGGCCATCCGAACGCCATCACCACGGATAACGGCCCACAGTTCGCTTCGGCGGAGTTTGCCGCCTTCCTGGAGGAGAAAGGGATCAGACACATCCGCACATCTTTTTACCATCCGGAAGCAAACGGAGGGGTCGAGCGTCTGAACCAGTCCTTAAAGAACGGGATCAGGGCTCACCTAGCAGATGGACTACAGTTTTCAGCTGCGCTGCTCCGCACCCTCCTCCACTACCGAGCAACGCCACACTCGACTACCGGCAGTTCCCCAGCGCTCCTGATGATAGGCCGGGAACTTCAGCTCCCTCTGAACCGGCTGCGGGCCCCAACGGTCACCACACCAGGGGCGACGCCCGGCTGCAGCGCCAGAGTCACTGAGATGCAGCGTCAGATGAAACGGCGATTCGACAGGAGACGGAGGGTGAGGACACCTGCACTCACAACGGGGGACTGGGTCCGGATTCGCCGGCCTAACCGAAACCACAAACTACTCACATTCTGGTCCGCACCAATGCAGATCGCCATCCAACTCGGGCCGGCCACTTTCAAGCTCACTGACGGGTCACGGTGGCATGCCAGTCGCCTTCGGAAGGTGGCACCGCCCTCGAGCGCCGACGCAGGTTTGGAGGACACAGCATCCATGTTTGAGGACTGCACCTTCCCTGATGAACAGCGGCAGGATGCAGCCGGCCACCCACCTGAACAGCTGGAAGCTTGCCCTGGCCCAGAGGCCCGCCCAACTCGTGTGCGGATGAAGCCGAGGCATTTGAGAGACTATGTTTTGGAGTAATGTCCGTTTCGAGTATCGCCGGTTGGTGACAGTATTTTGCATGCGTTGTGATGGGAGCCAGCATTGGCTTCATCCGGTTCGTTTGGGTTTGATTCTTTTGATACATACGCTCCTCAAGGGTTTTTCAAAAAGGGGGGTAAATGTTATGTACGGGCATATGCGGGGACAGCCCGTGAAGAGGGTTGGGTACAGTGGACCCCGGAAGTGGGTGTGTTTTGTGGTGACGTGGCGTTGTTGTGGTCCGTGATGGAAATAAAACGAGTCGATCATCACGTCGTAGTCTGAGAGTAATTCCGACACAACAGAAGAGGCAGAGATATTGGCTTTAGAGGACAAAGACGAGGACGCCTTCCCACCGGAGATGATGTTTGTTACAATTGTGGCAGATCAGGACACTTTGCCAGAAACTGCCGTCAACCACACAGGAAGACCACACTAAAAGAAGGCCAGATAGCAAGAAATTGCCTTGAGAAGAAGCAGCCTTCAGCATGACTAAGATAGAAAGATTAAAGAACAGATGAGTTTTTAAATGAAGAGGTTTTCCTAAATTTACAAAAGATATTGGCTTTTGATTAAATGATTGAGCTGAAATAACCGTATTGGTAATGGGACACCAATTACCCTTTTTTATGTGACATTGGTGCATGTAGGATTGCTTATAATAAATCAATTTCAAATGATAGGGCAAGTGAGAAAGGGGCCATAGTCAGATTTGCAAGTGGAAAAATGGAACAGAGTAACAGAATTAGAACCTGTGTGGTTGAGGGACCCAGAAGGACACTGAGTTGGTTGCATGAATTGAAATTAGTTTCATTTTTACAGAATAATGAGAGCCCAAGTTGTGGGGATGTGATTAATTTACAGAAAAAGTTTAGTGATGAGACAATTTATATTTACATGATTTAATAGACAAGATATATCATTTTGATGATGGTTTTTACTTAATTGTATACTTGCGTCTCCTTCAGAAAGGGAGAAGTAGGTGTTATGAAATTTTAACAATTGGATGAAGCTTTTGAAAGTGAACATGAGGATTTTTTGCAAAAACATAGGTGTTTCCTGATTTTTTAAATTTTGATTCGAGACATTGGTAGTTTTGAGTGGTTGTGGAAAAACTACAGTGAATTTGGAAATTAGGAGCAGACTGTGGAGAGGCCCCTGTGAGGAGGAGGAAGAGAGAGAGTTTAGTGATTAAAGACTGTCATTTGAATGAGAGAAGGAGGATAGAAATTAGATTTTGCTTTTTGGTGAATTGAAGAAATAAATATTTTAGATTTCATATTCCAGTTGATGATGTTTATATTAAAGTAGGCCAGAGATGCAATGAAATGCAGAAATATAAATGATACAGGAAAAATTTGGCAAGGGATATAATTTTCATTAAAGCAGAGAAGAAATTAGAAATTGCAAATAACATTGATGTGTACTTGTCCACTTTGAAGTAGAATTGGTCAAAGTGAAATGAGTCAAGATTAGAGAAAAAAAATAAAAAAATAAAATAGAATTAACATGTTCATTTTGTGATAAGAAATTTGTGATTATGTGAAAAAGGAAATAGAGAATTACAGGCTTTTCAAATAAAAAAAACCCAATTTAAATTGGCCAACTTGTAAAATGGGAAAGAAAATGTTAAATTATGCACAAAAAGCATGAGCGTATTGAGCAGAAGAAAAAAAAAGGGAGAAAGCAGTAAATTTTGTTAGAAACATTACTTTTTCAGGACGAGTTGTGATAGCAACGGAGAATCACATGACGAAAAGAAAAAACTAACATAAAAGTGTGTGTAGAAGGAGTTCTACATCAACATGCGTTTTGCTTATTAGGCCGTGATACACTGACAATTGGACTTTAATATCAGAATTAATAAGCAAGGGCGAATTTAAACAAACGTCAAAACTTTAAAGGGGCGCATTGTCAGTGATATTAAAAAAAAAAAAAAAGATATTGCCAGACCACTTTTGTGTAAACACCTTCCTTGGGACTTTCGATGACCCACATTAAATCCCTGACCCCTCGTAGATAAGGTTAAAGCCCAGTGCCTCTCAGGGCTGTAATTTATATGTCCAACAGGCCTTGAGTGAGTTTAAAACAACAGTATCATGGCCATAAAATGGGTTGTGTATGTTGGAACTTGTCGAGATACACTGCAAGATTGTATTTACAAAGCATCTTAACGCACGACCAAATTATTATTATAAGCCATTTGGGCAAACAGTGACTGCAAAAAATGGCTTCATGGACTTGTGTTGCTGCAGAAACACAGGAAAGTGAATCCATTTGCATATTAGTCACAACAATTTGGATTTTGTGGCAGAGAACCACTTAAGAGTGTGATCAAGAGCTTTCACTGCTGCTTTAAGGAATGAAAAAATTCCACGCACCATTTAGAAGGCGCCACACGACTGTGGAGCCGTCCAAATTTTCACCAAACCCATGACTTGACTTTTTGACATTTTTTCCTCCCGACTGGAGGAGTTAAGACGTGTAAGACATGAAGACCAGGTGCACATTCCAGACTGATAAGAAAGTGTCTGAGAACCAAGGTTGTAGGAAGAAATCACGCTGACTTTTATGCGATGGGAGTATTAGTAGTGTGATACCAACAGATAACTTGTAAAAGAGAAATTGTTAGGATAAGCAGGAAGAGCGTAGGCGGTTGTGAGCTAATTAAAATTGGAGTTTCCCATCTTGTATGAGCTGTATGGTTACAATGTGAACTCACAGTCAAGATAAAATGTTCTTGTGTTCTGTCGACTTTGGGCGAACGGGTGCTTTAAAAATCACAAAAGATAAAAGAAAAGTTGCGCATAAAGCACGTCTAAGTAAGTATTTGTAAATAAAAAAATTTTCTGAACAGAAAATGACACGATTACGATTGAATAAAGGCTGGAGCCAAGCCATAACCCCAAAGTCAACATAGCACAAGAGGTTTAATGAAAGCACACACACACACACACACACACACACACACACACACAGTAAATCAACTTGACAAGTTGATCTCAGGCCAGGGAAAAAGGCACCACTAATTGAACATGCACATTGGGTGGACAATGATGCAAACATTGAGTGAGACACGAGCAGACGTCGTGCCTCAACAGGGAGGAGGTATGATATGAAATTGTTCCCACATACAGACTTTTCAACAAAAAAATTTTTTTTTGGACACTGTTATTTCTTTGGGTTGCAATATTGTTTGACTATGATTGATATGTTTTCAAAATGGATCAAGTTGTTTCCAACAACACATGCTGATGCTAAAAACGATTGGGAAAAGTGTTGTGTAATCAAATTATCCTGACATTTGGAATTTCAAGAAGTGATTTGAAGTGAAAATGATGCATTTTGTGAATGATGTTGTAACAAGTGGGACAGTTGTTAAAAAATGGACTCAAAGCGTCACTGTGCATACAGTCTGCAGGACTTGTGGAACGCACTATTTGAACTGTTATGGCCAGACTTATCAAGACAATGAAAAAAAAAAAAAAAAGAGACAATGGCCAGACTGTGTTTCAATCACAGCAATGAGGACAATGCCAGCCGAAGGAAGGACACTATCCCCTATAGACTCTCAGGTTCATCAGAACCACCAACAAAAAACATGTTTGACCGAAAAAGATGCAAAAGACGCAAATACTGGTCAAGTGATTTTCTGATTCACAGAGAATTCACGTCCGTGTGGGAGACCAACTCTTCTTCAAGGTGTTGAAACGACTTCGTTGGGGGGAAGTGAATGCTGAGATGGCCCTCGCCAAATGATGGCGGTGACCCCGACGCTGCAAAGGTCGCGGGGCGTGGCAGCTGGATCCACCAGTTGCAGTACAAGCTTCACCGGTTTCCAGCTAAAGGCCTAGCAACGCGAATCCCTCGAACAGGAGTCCACCTAAGTCACAATCTCGGACCACACGCACATCAGAACCACACCACCAGCCACAGATACGAATGTTGAAGCCACAGAATAGAAAGATTAGATATGGTTTGGAAATTAATGGCGTACATAAAGAAATTTTAGCCTTGATTGAAGAACATAACTGCATTTAAAGTTTTAATAAAAATGAAACAATTATTGATGTTATGACCACTATGAAGAATTTGAAAGACACAATATATATCAGGATAATTATGGTTTTCATTTTTGTTATGTGTAGTCTGTTCATGTTGCATTATTTTTATGACAAAAATGAGGATTAACTGCATGTTTGTTGCCCAAAAGTAACATTACAATCTGATTGATGTTGAGTATGACAAACTCGAACTGGACAATGACGAACTCGAACTGGACACTGAAACGTAAAAACACATGGACCCTTATTGCCCCTGCCCACACATACAACACACACGAAGATCCGGGAGGTAAAGACGGCTGTCTCCTCCTACAGCGAGGCAAGGGGCCTGTATCGAGTCCCCCAGAGACAAGCTCTGCGTGGAGACAGTTTTGTTCTTTTTCACTAGGCACATTGAAATGTATTTTTATATGTTTTATTCCCTGATGACTCATCTTAAAGCCGTATGGACATGATTTAAATCCGACAAACAGGGGGGAAATGTGAGAGTATGTAAATAGTTTGTGTATTTTTAATCATGTTTTTTATACACTATTTGTATCAATGATAATTACACACACACTCACAGACACGCACATCATTGCTTCAGCACACATGCGCACACCCACACGCTTGTTTAAGTTTCACTTTCCATAAGTTTTGTTTTTCTCTGAATAAAGTCCAGAGGGATGGGCGAAGAAGTCAGTGAGAGTACGGGAGATTGAACTGGCAAGACGCCTATTTCACCTCCTGGCTTCTCCTCCCATCCGCGATGGAGAAAAGACAAAACCTTCCCTGGTTATTCCTCAGGTTCTCTGCATTTAATTCAGTCTAATGAAGGCGTCAGGACCCTTTTAAACCTGACAGGTGCAGGGGCAGATTTTGGTTCACTTACTGAGAATCACAGTCCTCAGAAGAAAGTTGAAAAAAAAAAGGGAAAAAAAAGAAAGAAATACTAAAGGATGAGTCCCTCTTATCCTATGGATTAAGTGACAAATCATCATTTTCTTGGGCAATTAAAAATAAAATCCATAGACTCCATCATTACTAAAAAAGGATATATCGAGGAAGATCAGCATAATGATGAGGCGGTGCTGGAATTAGTTTTTGCGTCCTCTGTTGGAGTGGACAAGTAAGTTCCCTTTGATCTCAGAACCAATGTGAAATAGAGCCCAGCTACGCCACTGAAGATCGCCAGAGGGTTGTTCGAGCAAAACAACGATATTGGAAGGTGTCTTCCAATGTTACAGAGCTGATAAAATAAGAGGAAAAGATATGAGGTAAAATAAGGATACAGCAGAACTAGATTAATGGGAGTAAATTCAGGGATAAAGGGCGTAAATGACCAGCAATTAATGAAAGGCTATTTATGAAGGATAGGAGTGTACTTGTTTGTTTGCCTTAATTGAAATGAACTTTTATAGAACAATGAGAACCCAACTTGGGATACAGATGAGTGATGGCACAATTTTACATACTTGACCCGACAAACCATAACAGTAATATAATTAATCTGCAGGTAGAGTATATCAGTTTGATAATTATTTTTGGGATGATTGTATATTTGTGACTTCAGAAATAAAGAAGAGGGAGTTATGAAATTTTAGCAGCTGAATAAAGCTTTTGAAATTGAGCATGAGAAACCCTTGCAGGAGCATAGGTGTTTCCTGATTTTGTTTTTCTTTAATACCTAAATAATTTCAAGAGGCTTGGACAGGGCTGCAGCACTTTGGAGAATTTAAATTCTGATACTAATATGCTGATGGCCATATATGATTGGGAAAGTGAATGACATTTGAGGGTTGAGGAAATGCAAAATGAAGAATTGAGAACCGTTTTAAGGAAGAATGAAGGAAAACGTTTAACTAGAGAATGCAATTTCTGGAGAAATTGCGTGTTAAGGCTGAGGAGCTGAAGCCATCGGGGTGGAAGGATGTGGAATGATATTGAATGCTTTTGAAGCATAGAGAATGAAATCGAATGAGTTTGAATCGTAGAAAATAGAATTGAATGAGATGGTGGAATGATAGTGAATGATGGAAGGTAGAAGGATGTTGAATGATAGTGAATGATGGTGAATGACACTCAATGGAAATGAATCTGAATAAATTGATTGAGATAATATTAAAATGTAAAATGGTGAATAATGTGAAAGCATGGACACATTGCGTCAATTTAAAAAAAAAAAAAAAAAGAAGATCAAGAGTTGGGACTTGAACCAGCAACCTGGCGATTGGGAAACAAGTGCTTAACCTCTGAACCACGCAAGCATGTACAGTGGCATTAATATAATCAATCTTTACACCATAATATAAATGGGAAAGCCTGGAATGAACGGATTGAATATATCTTTGAAACATGAATACAGTAAATGAAGTGAAGAATGTGAGAGAGGAAAAAGTAATGTGAAATGACTGAAATAAATTATTTGAATTTCTAACTGAAACCATGTACACGTGAATTGTAAAGATCTATTTGGAATGCACGAATGGATGAATTTCTGACACTCAAATAGAGTGAATCAAGTCAATCCGTTCAAATTTCATCACTTCCGCTCAACTTCCGGTTACGGCGCTGCGCGAGTGACTGCCTGTTTACAGCAGCGTGGCTTACTATTGAGCCTTTTTCGTGTCTTTTTTCCCTTTACCCTATTTTATTTTATTTTACTTCATCGCAGCAATGGACATCCAACTTGCGGTAGTTTTACTGCTGTTGGGGGCTGTTATTTGCGCGATCGTGTCCGGAGACGAAACTCGGAGCTACGGATCGATCGTGTAATCAAGAGATCAGCTGTTAGCACTCCGTGCTAACCCCACGTCGTCTCCCGGAGCGAGACCCGATATCCCCCGCGAGCTGAGGAGGAAGAGACGGGGATGTCGGGCGGGGGCTAAACGCCAGGCAAGGAGGAGACGATACCACCCCGTCCTCCCGTCCATTACTATGGGGAATGTTAGATCCCTCCCCAATGAAATGGACAACTAACAGCGCTAACCCGGCACGAGAGGATTGTCCGGGAGGCTAGCTTGCTGGTGTTCACTGAGTCGTGGCTAACAGAGCTAACGCCGGACGCCGTCGTGGAATTGGACGGCTTCCAAATCCTACGCGCGGACAGGACACTGGAGAGCGGTAAGAGGAAAGGGGGAGGGCTTGCTGTGTTTGTTAATGATAGATGGTGTAACCCTGGGCACATAACTGTTAAGGATCAACTTTGCAGTCGGGACATTGAGCTGATAGCTGTTAGCATGCGTCCGTTCTATTTACCGCGAGAGTTCAGTCATGTGATCGCGGTGGCGACGTACGTAGCACCCTCTCTGCTAACAGTGATGTACTGACTGCAGCTGTGAGCAGGCTACAAACACAGCACCCAAATGCCCTGCTCCTTATCTCTGGTGACTTCAATCATGCTTCTCCTTCCTCCTCTCTGCCTTCATTCACACAATATGTAACCTGTCACATCAGAGACAATAAAATATTGGACCTTTTCTATGCCAACACCAAGGAGGCGTACACATCACTGCCCCTCCCCCCGCTGGGCAAAGCTGACCACAACTTGGTTGCTCTCCTGCCAGTGTACAAACCTCTGGTCCGCAGTGTGTGTCTGACGTGCTCCTCTGCAGCACGGGAGCGCTGCAGGGAACTGTTCTGGCTCCCTTCCTGTTCACCCTCTACACCTTGGACTACAAATACACTCCACACCTGTCACCTACAGAAGTTCTTTGATGACTCTGCGATTGTCAGCCTCATCACTGACGGTGACGATCGGGAATACAGAGGGGTTACGCAGGGTTTTGTGGACTGGTGTCAGCAGAACCGCCTCCAAATCAACGCTGGGAAATCCAAAGAGCTGGTGGTGGATTTCCGCAAGCGTCGGCACTCTCCACCTGCACCAGTGAATATCCAGGGAACAGACGTTGAGAGGGCCTTAACTTACAAGTACCTGAGTGTTCATCTGAACAATAAATTGGACTGGAGCGACAACACAGACGCTCTCTATAGGAAGGGTCAGAACAGACTCTTCCTACTCAGGAGGCTGAGGTCCTTTGGCGTTCGGGGGTCACTCCTCAGGAACTTCTTCTTTCACCGGTCATTTTCTATGGAGTGGTCTCCTGGGCAGGAGGCATCTCGGGCCGGGACAAAAAGAGACTGGACAAACTAGTGAGGAGGGCCAGCTCTGTCGTGGGCTGCTCCCTGGACACTGTGGCTTCAGTGGGGGGCAGGAGGATGACGGCAAAACTGTCATCAATGCTGGACAACGCAGCCCACCCACTCAATGACACTCTTAGAACACTCCACAGCTCCTTCAGTGATAGACTGTTACACCCTCGCTGTAACAAAGAGAGATTTCGCCGCCCCTTCCTGCCAGCTGTTGTCAGACTTTTTCACAAGAACATTAGGTCAGGCCTACAAACGGGCGGGCATTCACACAATGAATGAATTCAGTGAAATCTATTCCTGACAGACGGTGAGAACTTTTAAAAAAGGAATTTGGGGAAGTTGAGCAGGTTACGTGTGGAGTCAAAGCATTTAATTGGTCAGGGGCAGAATATTGTTTGATAAATATGGCCAGAACAATACAGCACTACGGAAATACTATAGTATACAACAAGGAATTCCCTCAATTGGAAAATATAGTTTCAAGCAGGTTAGCCATGACAAATAACTTAACAAAGAGAGTGTTACTAAAAATTGTATCCAATTGTCTCAGCACAAAGAAGCAGACTCATGCCTTCACAACAAGAGGTAACTTTGGGCATTGCTTTGAAGTAGTGAACAACAGAATGCTGTAAAGGCGGGATCAAAGCCTCCCCCATCGAGTTATGTTAATGAGGCCCAGGAAGAAGAAGCAGAGAACAAATGGCCTTGTCAGGACACTTACAATATGTAATGGAAGTTGAACTGTCTTGTATTCAGTCTGCAGTAGGCTGAACTGTTGGATTATTCAATCTAACTATGCCAATTCTAGTAAGATGACATAATTTAACTATTCATATTGGGTAATTGTGAGTTACATAATGGAAGAGTAGCAGTTCTATGGAATTAAATGACATTAGAAGAAAAATATACACTTGGTGACAACTAACAGAGGGACTTAATGCTGCAGAGTTCTAAATAACATAGAAATAGACATTGGTAAATTATAAGACACCAGATTTGATTAATGTCAGGGATGTTTCTATCAAACAAGCCTGAACAAATGAATCAACCAGCCAAGATCGTCTTTGTCACTTGGGAGGAGCAGCTCTCTGAACGACTCAGAGAAGAAGCTGTTGCTTCCTGCTCCCGCGTGGTTTTTATTATATCACATCAAAGCAATTTGAACATGCAGCTTATACAGGATGGGAAACCTCAAAGTTTGATTTTCTCACACTCGCCCACGCTCTTCCTGCTTATTCGAACAGTTTCTCTTTTACAAGATATCTTTTTGGCTCAAACTGCAGGCACTCCTCTTGGAAAAAGGGAGTGAGACTTCAGTTGTGACCTTGCAGTGCCAGGCACTTCAGCTACTTTTTATCAGTCTGGAATGTGCACCTGGTTCGTGGTTTCCTGAGAGTAAAAGCACTTCTTGTAACACTGAATCACAAAGGAACATTTTCACTTGAACTTCAATTGACCTGTAAGCATAGTTTGGAACCTTGTAAGCATAGTTTGAAACTTGATATGACAAACTAATTTCTTTGACAATTAGATGATTAGGTGATACATTTTTATCAATATTTTCTGGGTTGACACCAGCATGGGAAAGAAGAAAAGCAAGACAAAACAATCTTTGTGAAAGGGGGGACTTTAAAGAAGGTTTCCCATGGTTAGCTAGACAGATGAATTCCTGAGGAAAAAGCATTAGTAGATTGATTAGGAGCGAACAATTTGCGGCTTGAACAATGAATTTGAATGAACAGAAACTTTTAGTCTGAGAAATCTTATAGGGGTAACAAAACAGAAAGAAAGTGGACATTGAGGAAGTGCAAAATGAAGAATTGAGAACTGTTTTAAGGAAGAATGAAGGAAAACGAATGTTTAATGAATGAATTCAGTGAAATCTACACAGTCACATTTAACTACTGTAATTTAGATCATGTGACAGCACCAAGGAATTTCACACAGAAGACAATAAAATTAACTAGAAAAGGGGAGGTATGAGCGTAGTAACTTGATGTTGAGAAAATATAAATAATTAAATAAACAAATTAGAAATCATGACAAAACAAATTAGAGTTTGACAACCTGCAAGAGAGGTTCGGAATGACGAGAAATGAGAAGATAACCACATGGATGTGGGGGGGGAAAAAGAACAATTTTAATGCAAGCGGTATTAATCAGAAGAACTTAAAGATACAGCGCAACTTTAGGTATTAATGGGTGTCTTTTAAAAAAAAAACAAACAAAAAAACAATTGAAGCAAACAAAGAGGGGATTTAAACCATGTACTATGATTAGAGGTGTATTTTGGAAGGCCACGGGAAGAACTTTAAACAAACAATTTGATATTCATTTTAGGATTAAATTGAGGAGATTAGAGCCGATAAGGAGGTTGAATTGCTTTCAAGATAAATTAGGTCTTACAATTTATATCCATCAAATCTATTGGACTAAAATTAATTGGAAAGGAGTTGGGGAAAGGAATAATACTGGTAATTGTGAATTGGAGCTGTTGAGAGTTGTGAAAGTTAGCTCTGATTCTGTGAAATGGCTCATTTGCCTGATATAAAAGGTTTGAGAGAGGATGGAAGCCTGTCAGTCACTAGTTTGCAGTGTGTGCGTGTGTGTGTGTGGGTGGCCACCAATAAAATGCACTTAGACTATGTCTCGAGAATGCGAATCAATTAACCAGGTGGTGAATTGTTTTATTGATAAAAGGTTGCATGCTTGAAGATGCATGTGTAAAGATCCATCCATCCATCTTCTGTACCGCTTCTCCTCACTAGGGTTGCGGGGGGTGCTGGAGCCTATCCCAGCTATCTTCGGGCAGTAGGCAGGGGACACCCTGAACTGGTTGCCAGCCAATCGCAAGGCACACAGAGACGAACAACCATCCGCGCTCACACTCATACCTAGGGGCAATTTAGAGTGTTGAATCGGCCTGCCATGCATGTCTTTTGGAATGTGGGAGGAAACAGGACGCAGGCACGGGGAGAACATGCAAACTCCACACAGGATGGCCAGAGCCGGGATTGAACCCACGACCGATGTTGTCTCTCACTGTGAGGCCAACATGCTAACCAGTCGGCCACCGTGCCGCCTGTCATTATCCACACCGCTTATCCTGTACAGGGTCGCGGGAGGGTGCTGGAGCCTATCCCAGCTGACTGGAGGCGAAAGGCGCCCAACACCCTGAACTGGTTGCCAGCCAGTCACAGGGCAGACATAGACACCGTCACTGAGTGGGAATTGAACCCACGCTGCCTGCACACAACTCAGGCGAGTGTACCACTACACCATCAGGGTCACTATGTGTAAAGATATTCAAGAAAAAGGTAATTGGGAGTTGGAGATGTTGTCATCAAAATCAGAGGACAAATTCCTCTCACCTGGAAGTATATACTGTATATGCCGTGCGTTTCAACAAATGGGATACTCTGACTGATCAGTGGCAGTTCTTGAACAAATCTGTGTTGACGAATAATTTGAACTAGTTTATGGCACCATTTGACAACCAAATTAGTCAACTGGAGAAGGCCTATCGCAGTAATGTTGCTGGACATGACCGTACCAGCTGTGAATGACTTTCGACTGTATGACGGGTGACACAGACGTTGACAATGAGACGAAAAAACTTGGGCAGTGACCCTATGTATGGCATTCCTGCCGGAGACTGAGACCAAAAGACAGATGTGACTTGGTGATTTGTTTTGTTTTTTAACCTGTTTTTTTTCAGCGTGAATACTCAGCCGTTGCTAAAGGAGCAGACGCTGTGTTGGTTATATGACTTTTTGTCAAAGAAATTAATCTGTCATATAATTAAATTTCAAACTATGCTTACAGGTCAATGGAAGTTCAAGTGAACATGTACCTTTGTGATTCAGAATTAGCAGAAGTGTCTGCGCTGACAGAAAGCCGCAAAACAGATGCACATCTTAAACTGTTTAGAACAGGAAACCAGTCAGTTCAAACTTAGCAGAAGTGTGAACCAAAAGGTGTCTTGTAATCTGAAACTGTTAGACGGGTGTGATAAAGTCAGTGTTCAAGTTTTCCATTCTGTATTAGTTGGATATTCAAATTGCTTGTCTGTGATGCAATAAAACCACACGGGAGCAGGAAGCTTTAGTTTTTTCTCTGGGCCTTCTCATGGAGAGGTCCGGCGGACTGCTCCTCGCGAGTGACAAAGACAATCTTGGCTGGTTGATTCATTTGTTCAGGCTTCTTTTTACAGACACATCCCTGACATTTAAGTTAATTTTGCAGGTTGTGGATTACCTTCTGGGAGAATGATATGCTGTATTTGTTACTTTTTAACCCTATCCCTTTATTTTTCATGATTGATTGATTTTGTTGAGGATGAAGGTCAGACTTATTTACAGGATGGACGCGGCTGATTCCAGTTCCAAGATTATGTGATGTTTGATTTGTACGAGGTGGTTTGTTGTCATAAATGGGTGTTTGTTTATTGATGTGAATTTTGTTAGAGCCATTTCCATGTCAAGCAGGTTGCGGGAGCAGCTATAGGATGGGACGTGATTTTGTTAGTGTGAGTTGTTTCCAGTTGTGTTTCAGCATTCGAGTGAGTATCCATTCCAGAAGGAGAGACATCTGGTCGACGAATTAATTAGAAATCCCTTTATTGTCATTGTACTCAAGTGTGCAACGAGATTAGAGGGCTCCCCTCTCCAGTGCAATACAACAATAATACAGACAAATATATAAATTAGATAAATAAATAAGAGAGTGCAAAGGAATTCAGTACTGAATAGGGTATATAAAAACACATCACAATGCTGTTCTGCAAGGTAAGGGTGTTCTCGTGTGTGTGTGAGAGTTCAGAATGGAGACGGCTCTCGGAAAGAAACTGTTTCTCAGACTATTGGTCCTCGATTTGATGCATCTGTAGCGCCTGCCAGAGGGCAACAGGTCGAACAGGTGTGAGTTTGGGTGGGTATTGTCTTTGACGATGTTGAGAGCCCTTCTGAGGCACCGGGCGGTGTAGATGTCCGACAGTGGGGGGAGAGGGCAGCCAATAATCCTTTGCGCTGTTTTGACTGTCCTCTGGAGCCTCACTCTGTCCGCCTCAGTGCAGCCGCTGTACCAGGTGGAGACACAGTACGTCAACAGGCTCTCGATGGACGAGTGGTAGAAGGCTAGCAGCAGCTTCCTGTCCAGGTTGAATTTCCTGAGGACTCTCAGGAAGTGCAGACGCTGGTGGACCTTCTTTACCACGGGTAGGATGGTCTGGCATTGCTGCTTTGTCTGTTTTTATTGTTATTTGTGTTGACACATGTGGGGCATGTGTCAAAGGGGGGAGATAGATGCAATATTTTGTTCTCATGATTGTTTTTGCATGTAAGGATCTTTAAGTGTTAACAGGACAAGTCAACAATGATCATGCAAAGGTGAAAGAGTTGAAGATTGGGCCGAGCAGGAAGAATGCAAGCAGAGCGCTGGGGTCTCACCTCCATCTCCTGTGGGACTAGGAAGTCAGGCAGCCGCACGCAGGAGATAAGGGGTTATAGTTATAAACCAGTGTCAGTCCCTCCTTTGTAGAAAGAATTGCCCCTCCTAAAACCCATGTGTCGTTATGTGGTTGCATTATTATTCAGTGTTATCAGTTTTACCAGTACAGCTAACACGTGTGTGTCCAAGTGTGCATTGAAAGATGCAGCATAAAAATATATTTAAAAATTTGTTTAGGAACTAAAGCAAAATTAGAATGATAAAAAAGATAATTGGCTACATAATCATTGGGGTGAAATTAATCTTCTGGTCAAGTAGGGGTGTTTCATAGAGAGAAATCGAAGATCATAAAAGGATAAATGCATGATCCGGGGAATTTGATTGGTCAATACGGAAAGGTATTGAGTGATGAAAATGTTAACATATGGTTATGGAACAGGTCTCTTTGACGGGGATAGTCTAATTATTGTGAACGATTGCTAATTAGACCTCAATGAAGTGATAGTGCAGTTGAAAAAGTTAATATATTGACTGTGTAAGATAAGCTGAAGATCATGATAACCTCATGTAACCTTATATAATCAGTTTGTGTATTTCTAACATGTTTTTATACACTACTTGTATTAATAATTGCACACGCACACACACACCTACATTTTTGCTCTAGAGTTAAGTTTCGTTCTGTCTAATCTAACCTTAGTTGTGAGTTACGTTTCTGTTTCCTTAAGTTTCGTTATGAGTCTGCTTCAAGCTCTAATAAAAGCAGAGGCGGTGGGGCGGGAAGACAGGGAGTCCTACGGAGCTGCGAGCAGGTCAACTGCTCTCTCTGTTCCTCCCTCCCTGCCGGCCGGTAAAAATGAACAACCTTGCCTGGTTCCTTCTGGCCTCGGCCACCTTTAGCTCTCCCACACGGCGTCAGGGCATTTAAATCTGACAACTGTGAAAACCTAAAGTGAGAAACTAGGATTAACTATTTGGCAAGAACTAGAATGTATTCAGTCTCGAGGAAAACTGAATGCAGTAAAATTGTAATCAGAAGAACAATGAACCAGCCCAGAGTGTTTGTTACAATGTCCTGGAAATAAAAGCTTGGGATTGCCCCTGCGAGTGAAATTCCTCTCTGAACCCCTCCTTTTTACCCCCGGCAGCAACTAATGAAACAGGGAAACATAAGAGATGTAAACATAAGAAATACAATTTTGTTGAAACAGAACAGAAGTTAGAGGTCATGCAAAACGAAAAAACATCTAATGTTCCATACTTCAGGCGTTCGTCCATCCATCCATCATCTGGACCGCTTCTCCTCACTAGGGTTGCTGGAGCCTATCCCAGCTATCTTCGGGCAGTAGGCGGGGGACACTCTGAACTGGTTGCGAGCCAATTGCAGGGCACACAGAGACGAACAACCATTCACGCTCACACTCGTACCTAGGGGCAATTTAGAGTGTTCAATCGACCTGCCATGCATGTTTTTGGAATGTGGGAGGAAACCGGAGTACCCGGGGGAAACCCACGCAGGCACGGGGAAAACATGCAAACTCCACATAGGAAGGCCGGAGCCAGGATCGAACCCACGCCCGCTGCTGTCTCTCAATGTGAGGCCATCGTGCTAACCAGTCGGGCCACCCTGCCGCCAGTTGAGGTGTTGAAGGAGACTAAAAATGAATAATAAATAGAAGACAAAACCAATTGGCATTGACATAAGTAAAATATGACGGGGATGCCTATTGGGAGTATTGATTTAGAATTGGGTGATTAGCAGTCAGGAATTTATTTTGTTTTTACAAGACAGGCCTTTGAGGTGTTCAACATGATTTAAAATAATTTATAGATGACACGTGCTGATAGTTGTACGTTGATTACATCTAGTCATTGTTGTGAGGGATTAGGTTGGTGAGCTCTTACGGGAGACAGACCTGGTTATGTTGCCAGGGCGAGACGTGAATGGATTGAAACTTCCGCCAGTGACCCGTCCAATAGTGTCATCAGCACACAGCTGTTCCGGGTGGCCGTCCTCAAGGGCGTGCCCCTTCCAGTTACTGACGTCATGCGAAACAGTCCGTCAATGAGAAACTGCTAATCAGTTTGAAGAGTGCACACATTTTTGCATCATTTTGCACGACATCGATAAAAGAAAATATTGTATTGGATGTAAAAGAAGAATTGTTGCACTTCACTGGGAAAGAAGATATATATATATATATATATGTGTATATATATATATATATATATATATATATATATATATATATATACATATATACGAATAAAATAAGAAGGAGAAGCAGCTAATGCAGCAGCAAGGTTCTGGTGCCACAGCAGGCTTGTTGTCCGAAACCCGGCCGGTCAACAAGGTTGGGGTCACGTAACAGAGGTAGGGGTGGTTATAGACATGGGTTGTGAGTGGAACGTGCTCTTGCTGTGGGGTGTGGAGTCACTGGGTGATGAGCTGTCCAAACCGAGCCACTTCCTGAAATGTGCCATCCTGTGGTCCAGCGCCATGCCTGTCACAAAGAGCTCCACTAGCGCGGTGGCGCCACCGCTACCTCCTCCTCCGACAACGCTTCTATGGCTTAAAAAAGGCACACTTGACGCCTCAACCCGATTGGGACCCCATTCCACGATAAGGGTGCCTGCAGAGCCTCAACATTCAAGGACTGGCAGGTCTTGGCATTCTGGTAATGGTTGATGGACAACAGTTTTTGATGGAGGAACAAGATATTCCACGCTTTGCAAGCTCCCACTGCATATCCCAATGAGCAACAACACTGACACCCTTGTGGGCTTCTAAAATGATTAAAGTGAGTAAAAACTGATTTGGTTTTAACCTGGTCTCGCAAAGATCAATCATGTTAAGATTGTGGTCTCTAATGAGGTCATTAACTAACAGGGCTTTCGAAGAGGGAAACCTTTTCCTTTCGGCTTTTCCCTACAGGGGTTGCCACAACGAATCAGTTGCCTCCATCTAATCCAGTCCTCTGCATCCTCTGCTCTCACCCTAACTACTTTCATGTCCTCTTTAACTTCATCCATAAACCTCCTCTTTGCATCATTCTGCCAATATACTCACAAATGTCTTCTCTGGCCATATCCAAACCATCTTCGTCTGGCCTCTCTGACTTTATCTCCAAAGCCTCTAACATGTGCTGTCCTTATTATGTACTCATTCCTGATCCTGTCCATCTTAGTCACTCCCAACAAGAACCTCAGCATTTTCATCTCTACCACGTCCAGCTCTGCCTCTTGTCTTTTCCTCAGTGGCACTGTCCCCAGACCAAACATCGCTGGTCTCACCACACTTCTATAAATCTTTCCTTTCATTTTGGCTGAAATTCTTCTATCACACATACCTGACAGTTTTCTCCATCCATCCCAGCCTGCCTGCACATGCTTCTCCACTTCTTTTCCACACTGTCGATTGCTCTGGACTGTTGACCCGAAATACTTTAAACTCCTCCACCCTCTTGGTCTCTGCTCCATGTAAACTCATTCTTTCACTCGGGCCCCTCTCATTTACACACAGATACTCCGTCTTGCTCTGGATAATCTTCATTCCCCTCCTGGTGCACGAAACAATGTCTTTACTCGACCCCGTGGATGAAGGCAGACGAATAGACGAGCAGCCGAGGACCCCGCTGGTCATGTGCCTGTCCTGCCCCAGCTGGTTTTGTGTTATTTGCTGCAGTGTCTCTGTTGTGTGGGCCTATGCTTGGCACAAAGAGCAAGGGAGGATACAGTGCTGCTGGTCAACAGGCCAGCTTGTGTGCTGCCAGATAGCTCGTGGGCCCACTATCATTCTTTCAGACGTTATGAATATGACAATAAAATACAGCTTAATGAATCCACAGCTTTTATTTGCCCAACGAAAGAACAAAAGTCATCTTTATTTTTTTTCAATTAACTAACTGTAAAGAAAGGCCATATTTTTCCATTGATTGGAAATACAGCAGTATTATACAGTAGGTGCTCTAGCCCTAAAAAAATGACAAAACCATATAGTCAGATTATGTAAGACATATGAAACTAAAACCTCAATTGCAAACAACTATTGAAATACAAATTGTACATCTATAAATTTAAGATGGAATGTTTTGGGAGAAGGCACTCTAAACAGTCAGAACATCACAAATCACATTGCACAAATGTGCTATCAGAGATGTGTATTATTATATAGCTGTACTGCTTCATATTGAGACATTGTTCTACTATTAATTGCATTTTGCAACAGTAAGGGCAAAATTATCATTGTATTAACAGACAAATATACATGCATATATTGTAAAATGTTGACACTACTGCATCTATATATTAGTACTGATCATCTGTGCATGTAATATAGAAGGTCCCTACTGTGGAGAACACTTGGATTCCATACTGTTTTCAGAACAGACATGCATCATCTCAACATTTTGTTTATTTTCTTCTACTGTTTCTTCTGGCATGTGGTGCTCCTCGTCTTTGCTTTCATCTTGCTTTTGGTGGTCCTCCTTTTTCAGCACATTGCAGCTGGTGACATGAGAGATGAGGAAGAAAAAACAAAAATGCTATCCAGTGAGTCTACAATGCCCTTGAAGAAGGCACTGAATCCCCAAATCTTGCTCATGGGATGTAACATCATTTGCATGTCCCATCAACTGACATTCCTTGGAGACCTGACACTAATGTTAACGAGACTTAAGTTGAGCCTCAGAGGGGATCAAGCCTTTTATGTTGCCCGTGCTTCCATCTGGAATGATTTTCCATTAAATGCTAGGAAAGCCATAAAGTTGTAATGTATTGTATTGTACTCTCCTGTCTATTTTTAAAACTCGGTTGAAGACATTTTTATTCTTTGGATTTCGACCCTACTTGGGACTTACATTATTCTCTTATTTTTTAGTGTCTACTGTATGTGTTAGCATCATTATTTTGTGTTTTAATTGACTGTTTTCACTGTGTTGTTGTATTAAGTAATATGTAAAATGCTTTGTTACAATAGCTGTTCTGAAATGTGCTATATAAATAAAGTTGTAGTGTATTGTGTGTGGAAAAAATAACATATGTATACAGCGTACGGAGTACAAAACAATCAGCATAAAATAAAATATCAAGAATCCTAGAAAAATGGTATTCCTTTAGAACACAATGTTAAATAATTAAGAGTTGACTGAAAGAGACACTATAAATGTAACTGTCCTTAAAATGAACCAAGCCTGCAACAGAATGACAGCAAATCCTAATTTTTATTCTAAAATTCTGAAGTGGGGAGATTGATTCTATGAATACTATTGTTCAAACTGCAATTGCTGACCTGGGATTGGGGATCAAAACACGATCACCTCCACCGATTCTGACACGTTTGGCTGATTTAGGCTCCATGTCAAATCCTAAAACAAAACAAGAATAATTTACTGTATGTTGCTAGACCATTAAATAGCAGCTCAGCAAAAATACACACCTTGTCGTGTGAATGCTGACTCTTCAGTGGGACATTTATCTGTCTCTTGGTGAAGAATCATAGTATGAGTGATGACTGTTTCCTTTGCAACCTGCTTGCCCGTATCTAGTGCAGTTTCTTCAAATGATGGTGCAGTATCTACAGGTAGTTTCTCTTTCTTTCTCCCCTGGGATAAATCAGTTGCCTCTATAGATGAAATTGCAAAAAGCAATAACGCTAAATGCAACACTTGGAATTGTCCACAAACATATTAAAACAGATTTAAAATCTTTATCAATCCAGTTACTTTTAGGTTCATATTTGTGTTGTAGCTCTTCCACTTGAAGCTGTAGTCTGATGTTATCGCACTGGGTCTAAAAGAAAGAAACACAAATACAGAATCATGCATAGCATTTTTATGGAAAAAAAAGTAATCGTTGTTAGAATTCTGGTGTGGAAGTGTTTGTAACATGATGAATGCGAAAAATCCAGGTTCAAATGTCTGATGAAAATGCTAAATCTTTCAATTCCTCATTTTGCGCCGACTCCCGGAGCGAGACCTGATATCCCCCACTATCTGAGGCGGAGAGGCGGTGATGTCGTGCGGGGGCTAAACGCCAGGCGAGGAGGAGACGATACCACCCCGTTCTTCCGACCGTTATTATGTTAGATCCCTCCTCAATAAGCTGGACGAGCTAACGGCGCTAAGGCCTGGCTCCAAAGAGAGAGGGCTGGTGACCAGCGTCTGGCCAGGGAACTCATGGATCAATGTGTTTAAACATCATCTGGGTCTCCGCCAGAAGTATGGTCGATATCGATATATATCGAATTATTATTTTTACGATTAAAAATAAAAAAGGGAAATGGGCAGAATTCCGATTTGTTTTATTTTAAAATGTAACATTTAACCTTTAAAATGAACTAGAAAAAAGTCAAACGCATGCCGGCCTCCCTCGTGATGCATGTCCGGGGAGTGTGCTTGTTTGGGCTTAACTGCTACGTACAGCAGTCTCACTTCTCCAGCGTTCTCGTGTGCTGGAGCTACGGGCCGTTTTGTCCGGTGCGTGTCCGCCGAGGATGCTTGTCATCGGCTTAACTACTACGCACGCCAGCCTCGCTTCTCCGGAGGGCTTGTCTGCGGGAGCTACAGGCCGTTTTGTCCAGTGTGTGTCCGCGGAGGGTGCTTGCTAGCGAGTTCCGGCGCCGCGCGAGTGGCTGCCTGTTTACAGCAGCGTGGCTCACTATTGAGCCTTTTTCGTGTGTTTTTTCCCTTTACCCTTTTTTATTTTATTTTTACCTCACCTCAGCAATGGACATCCAACTTGCGGTGGTTTTACTGCTGTTGGGGGCTGTTTTTTGCGCGATCGTGTCCGGAGACGAAACTCGGAGCTACGGATCGATCGTGTACACAAGAGATCAGCTGTTAGCACTCCGTGCTAACCCCGCGTGGGCTCCCGGAGCGAGACCCGATATTCCCCGCGAGCTGAGGAGGAAGAGACGGGGATGTCGTGCGGGGGCTAAACGCCAGGCAAGGAGGAGACGATATCACCCCGTCCTCCCGTCCGTTATTATGGGGAATGTTCGATCCCTCCCCAACAAAATGGACGAGCTAACAGCGCTAACCCGGCACGAGAGGATTGTCCGGGAGGCTAGCTTGCTGGTGTTCACGGAGTCGTGGCTAACAGAGCTAACGCCGGACGCCGTCGTGGAATTGGACGGCTTCCAAATACTACGCGCGGACAGGACACTGGAGAGCGGTAAGAGAAAAGGGGGAGGGCTGGCTGTGTTTGTTAATGATAGATGGTGTAACCCTGGGCATATAACTGTTAACGATCAACTTTGCAGTCGGGACATTGAGATGATAGCTGTTAGCATGCGTCCGGTCTATTTACCGCGAGAGTTCAGTCATGTGATCGCGGTGGCAGCGTACGTGCCACCCTCTGCTAACGGTGAGACAGCCTGTGATGTACTGAATGCAGCTGTGAGCAGGCTACAAACACAGCACCCAAATGCCTTGTTCCTTATCTCTGGTGACTTCAATCATGCTTCTCCTTCCTCCTCTCTGCCTTCATTCACACAATATGTAACATTCCAAACCAGAGACAATAAAATATTGGACCTCTTCTATGCCAACACCAAGGAGGCGTACACGTCACTGCCCCTCCCCCCGCTGGGCAAAGCTGACCACAACTTGGTTGCTCTCCTGCCTGTGTACAAACCTCTCGTCCGCAGGCAGCCAGCTGTGACACGCACAGTTCAGCGATGGTCCGGAGAAGCCGAGGAGGCCTTGAAGGACTGTTTCAACACAACTGTGTGGGAGGTATTCAGCGAAGCTCACGGTGAGGACATTAATGGTCTAACAGACACAGTTACAGACTATATTAACTTCTGCATGGAGAACACCATTCCCACCAGGACTGTAAGATGTTTCTCCAACAACAAACCCTGGATCACACCGGACATTAAAGCTCTCCTGAAGGAGAAAAAGAGGGCTTTTGTTTCAGGCGACAAGGACGAGCTGAAGAGAGTGCAGCGTCATCTGAGAAGGAGGATCCGAGAGGGGAAAAAGTCCTACAGGATGCGGATGGAAGAACAACTGCAGCGGAACAATGCCAGGGATGTCTGGAGGGGCCTGAAGACCATCTCAGGCCACGGACAAGCAGGTAAGACCCAGAAGGGGGGGGGGGCTTCAGTGGGCAAATGAGTTGAACCTATTTTTCAATAGGTTTGATCAAATGTCTGACCCCGCTCAGGCTTCCCTGATGCAGCCCCCACCCACCCCTCCTGCCACTGCGAACAAGACCCTCTCTCCCCCTCTCTCTCTCCACAGGCTCCAGTTCCCAGCCTCATCAGACAACCACCACTTCCTCCTGCTCAGCCTTGTTCCTCACAACATCTCAGGTGAAGAACCAGCTGAGGAAGATGAAGGCAAGGAAGGCGGCAGGCCCAGATGGGATCAGCTCCCAGCTCCTCAAATCCTGCGCAGACCAGCTGTGTGGAATCGTCCAGCACATGTTCAACCTGAGCTTGAAGCTGGGCAGAGTCCCCCAGCTGTGGAAAACATCCTGCCTGGTTCCGGTTCCAAAGACACCCCATCCGAAGGAGCTCAACAACTTCAGACCAGTGGCGCTGACGTCTCATCTGATGAAGACCCTGGAGAGACTGGTCCTCGTCCATCTGCGCCCCCTGGTCAGCTCCTCAATGGACCCACTCCAGTTTGCATACCAGCCTGGCATCAGTGTGGATGATGCCATCATCTACCTGCTCCACACTTCACTCTTCCACCTGGAGAAGGCGGGGGGCACGGTGAGAATCATGTTCTTTGATTTCTCAAGTGCTTTCAACACCATCCAGCCCGCCTTATTGGGAGACAAGCTGGAGCAGGCGGGAGTGGCCCACCACCTCATCACATGGATTCACAACTACCTCACAAACCGGCCACAGTACGTGAGAACACAGGACTGTGTGTCTGACGTGCTCCTCTGCAGCACGGGAGCGCCGCAGGGAACTGTTGCTGGTCCCTTCCTGTTCACCCTTTACACCTCGGACTACAAATACAATTCCACAACCTGTCACCTGCAGAAGTTCTCTGATGACTCTGCGATTGTCGGCCTCATCACTGACGATGACGATCGGGAGTACAGAGGGGTTACGCAGGGGTTCGTGGACTGGTGTCAGCAGAACCGCCTCCAAATCAACGCTGGGAAATCCAAAGAGCTGGTGGTGGATTTCCGCAAGCGTCGGCACTCTCCACCTGCACCAGTGAATATCCAGGGAACAGACGTTGAGAGGGTCTCAACTTACAAGTACCTGGGTGTTCATCTGAACAATAAACTGGACTGGAGCGACAACACAGACGCTCTCTATAGGAAGGGTCAGAGCAGACTCTTCCTACTCAGGCGGCTGAGGTCCTTTGGCGTTCGGGGAACACTCCTCAGGAACTTCTATGACTCGGTGGTTTCATCAGTCATCTTCTATGGAGTGGTCTCCTGGGCAGGAGGCATCTCGGGCCGAGACAAAAAGAGACTGGACAAACTGGTGAGGAGGGCCAGCTCTGTCCTGGGCTGCTCCCTGGACTCTGTGGACTCAGTGGGGGGCAGAAGGATGACGGCAAAACTGTCATCAATGCTGGACAAACCAGCCCACCCATTCAATGACACTCTGAGAACACTTTGCAGCTCCTTCAGTGATAGACTTTTACACCCTCGCTGTACCAAAGAGAGATTTCGCCGCTCCTTCCTGCCTACTGCTGTCAGACTTTTTAACAAGAACATTGGGTCAGGCCTACAAACAGGAGGGCATTAGTGCAATTGTGCAGTCCTAGAATGCAAAATACACTACTACTGTACTTTCAGCCAAGGGTGTACTTTAACATCGACCAATGATGTATTTTGTTTACCATTACAGTATTCTTATTACAATACTTCTATCACTGTAGTATTTCTACCACTGCAGGATGTTCACTATTACAGTACTTTTATAATTACGGTATTTCCTATCATTGCGGTACTTTTACTATTACAATACTTCATCATTGCAGTATTTTTCCATCGTTGCAGTACTTCTACCATTATAGTACTTTTATCATTGCAGTATATTTTATCATTGCAGTATATTTTATCATTGCAGTACTTTTATCATTGCAGTATTTTCTATCATTGCAGTACTTTCCTGTCATTTCAGTACTCTCACCATTACAGTACTTTTATCAGTGTAATATCTTTATCATTGCAGTATTTTCAATCATTCAGTAGTTTTTATCATTACAGTGTTTCCCCCTCTGTATAATGGACAGGCATTAGGAGTGTTTCCTTACACTTAGATACGTTTATACTGTGTATATTTGCATGCTTTTTATGAATGTCTGCTGCTAATGTTACACATTAACGGCTACATTACGCCGCCGACTCTGTGTGATCTATATCTTTGCTGCTGTAACACTTCAAATTTCCCCATTGTGGGACTAATAAAGGACATCTTTATCTTTATCTTTTAACTGCTACGTACGCCGGCCTCGCTTCTCCAAAGGTCTCGTGTGCTGGAGCTACGGGCCGTTTCTCTCCAGTGCATGTCCACGGAGGATGCTTGTCATCGGCTTTACTGCTACGTACGCCGGCCTCGCTTCTCCGGAGGTCTCGTGTGCTGTAGCTAGAGGCCGTTTCGTCCAGTGCGTGTCCACGGAGTGTGCTTGTTAGCGGCTTAACTGCTACGTACACCGGCCTCACTTCTCCGGATCTCTTGTGTAATGGAGCTACGGGCCGGTAAGTCGACCTTTTGCCATCCGTTTTTTTTTTTTTGTTTGTTTTTAGTCACGCTAGCTCAGCGGCGCATGCATAAGAATCAAGTTGTATTTCCTAAATGGGAGGGAGTTTGTGACGAGTTGGGCCGTGATAGGTCAAATCTGCTCCGTTGTTTTTTTTAAATCGATAATATATCAATAACATTTTCAATTGATATCAATCACCCAATATTGATATTGAATTATTGTCAGAGCCCTAGTACATGCCATTTACAAGAGTAGTCGACAATGGATAAACTAGGCCACCTCCAGGTGAACAGAAAGAGGCTCCAGGTAGACAATCTATAGCTGTCTTGAATCTCATGGTGATAATCCACTTGGCTGGTGATGTTGGACTCAACCCTGAGCCTCAGGATTCAACTGGACCTGCCCGGTAGCTAGCTGGATCACCCCCAGTGTCAGTTGGACCACCACCTCGGCTCGCTCGTTTGACACTACTATAGCAAACACTGCAAGCAGAGTTAATATCCCTGCCGGCTCTGCCTCTACCGCTGGTAGCAGGGCTAACACCATTGCGAACAACACCTCCACTGATGCTGGCTGAGCCTTCACCATTGCTCGTTAGGGCTAAGGCTACTGCCAGCTGGGCATTCTCCATTGCCAGCTGGGTCTTTACTTCTGCTGACGGGACTAACACCACTGCCAGTTGGACCCTCACCTCTTCGAGCAGGGCAACGATCACTGCCTGCTGGGCTGCCACCTTTGATGGCAGGGCAAACATCATTGCTAGATGGGCCGTCACCACTGCTGGCTGGGCTAACATCAGTGTCACTTGGACCTTCACCTCCTCTAGTTGGGCTAACACCACTGCTGGCGGGTCATTCACCTCTGCTAACGGGGAAAACACCAGTGCCACTTGGACCTTCACCTCCTCGAGCTGGGTTAACTCCACTGCCGCTGGGCTGTCACCTTTACTGGCTGGGCTCACACCACGGCCAGCAGGACCTCTACCAGTGCAAACCGGGCAAACACCACAGCCAGCTGGGTCTCCACCTCTGTTTGCAAGGCTAACACCATTGCTAGCTAGGCCACAACCTCAACTAGCTGGACCCAGAACAGTTGGACAGTCATATGGAACTTCAAAAACATACCTGTGATGACCTCATAGTTCCGATCGAGCAAACACGCATCTTTACTCATTTGGGTAATGGATCAAAGCCCCGTTGAAATTCAAGGATGTATTTACTAAGGGTGCGACAACTACCCACAAGAATATCCCTGTCCACTCTCACTATTTTTGTAATTTCATTGTTTCATGAAAAATGTCCCCCCTTTGTTTGACCTAAGTAAATATAGATAACTAAATATGCCGTATTTTCACGGCCAAAAGACGCGCCGTATCAAAGGACGCAGCGCCAGTTATGGATGTTATTTCAGTGTTTAACACATACACTGGGCGCACCGCACTAAGAGGCGCACGCTAGCTCGTGCATGCTAGGTCGTGAACCTCTGTGACTTTTAATTGAACACCTCTGTTCTACACCATTCAACTTTATTCTGTATTCTATTTTCTTCCTCGCCTTTTTTCGGTGCGTAACTACTTCCACAGTTTTCATTCAATTTTCACCGTTCCAACTTCGTTCTATTCCAAAAATTCACGCGAAGCAGCTTGTATTTTTCATGACTTCACCTATTTCACATAATTCACCATTTCACTTGATTCACCCCCAAAAACCACATTCATTTCCAATGGAAGATTCAACAATTCACTATTAAATGCTTCAAAATTAAAATCTAACCCATTCAGGTCATTCATTTCACATTCCAGTATCTCCTTTCACACTTTCACCTCATTCACATTTCATAAATTCATCCATTCATTCATTCCCAATTGCTCTTCTTCGGCACGCCACTGCTTTCATCCGATTTTCACTGTTCCAACTTCAATCCATTCCAAATATTCACGCCATGCGTTCTTCCATTTTTCATGTCTTCACTTATTTTCCATAATTCACCATTTCACTTTATTCACCCCCCAAAAACCCATTCATTTCCAATGGGAGATTCAACATTTCTCTATTTTACGCTTCAAATTTAAAATTTCACATTCAGGTCATTCATTTCACATTCCTGTATAACCCATTCACACTTTTACGTCATTCACGTTTCATAAATTCATCCATTCCCAATTGCTCTTTTTCGACACGGCACTGCTTTCACATATTTCATCAAATTTTCACTATTCCAACTTCAATCTATTCCAAATATTCATGCCATGTATGCTTCCATTTTTCACGTCTTCATTTATTTCCCATAATTCACCATTTCACTTCATTCACCCTCAAAAACACCATTCATTTCCAATGGGAAATTCAACAATTTAGTATTAAATGCTTCAAAATTAAAATTTAACACATTCAGGTCATTCATTTCACATTCCAGTATCCCCTTTCACACAATCACCTCATTCATGTTTCATAAATTCATCCATTCCCAATAGCACTTCTTCGGCGCGCAACTACTTCCACATATTGCATCCGATTTTCACCATTCCAACTTCAATCTATTCCAAGTATTCACGCCTTGCGTGCTTCAATTTTTCATGTGTTCACCTCTTTCCCATAATTCACCATTTCACTTTATTCACCCCTAAAAATTCCATTCATTTCCAATGGTAGATTTCACATTTCACTATTAAATGTTTTCATATTTGATATTTAACACAGTCATTCATTTCACATTGCCGTATCCCCTCTCACACTTTCACGTCAGTCACCCTTCAAAAATTCATCCATTTCCAATTGCACTCATTCTACACGCTACTGCTTCCCCATTTTTCATCCGATTCTCACCGTTCCAACTTATATCGATTAGTAAAATTCACGCCCTTCAGGCTTCAATTTAACCCACCCCGGTCCCCCCCCAAAAAATTAACCCCCCCGCCGCCCTTTACCTCCGTTCGAAACATTAGCTCATTCAACTTACCCTTGGTGGGGTTTATCTCGGATTTACTTTAACAGCCCCCCCCAACCCCGCTCCCTTCTTCGACACGCTACAGCTTCCCCATTTTTCATCTGATTCTCACCGTTCCAACTTCAATTAATTCGTAAAATTCACGCCATTCAGGCTTCAATTTAACCCCCCCAGTTTCTCCCCCCACAAATGAACCCCCCCACAACCCTTTACCTCCATTCGAATAATTCGCTCATTCAACTTACCCTTGGTGGGGTTTATCTCGGATTTACTTTAACATTTAGAAACAGGGTTTCTTGGTACGGATGGCACGGTAGTGTAAATTAAACGTTTACTCGGAACGTCTAAAACCAAATCGTGTTATTCAAGGAGTTATATTAATGAATTAGGTCGTAACTCGTACGTCGAAAACCTTGAGGAGAGAAACAGGGTTTCTCAGGAAGTCTAGTCACATTTTCACATTAAATTAAGGAAATACTAAAAAAATAATGCATTATTTTTGGTGGTTTTTATTATTTTTATTTGCATTGTGAATTTCTTTGGTAAACAAACTGCATTTTTGACTGATTAGTGATCTAAAGTTGACGCCTTTTGTGTGTGTGTGCGGATAGTGTGCCTGCGCAGCTGCAATTTTGTGGTTGAGTGACTGGCTGCGAATAAGGAAGTGACCACAAGAGATAGTAGATTTAACTGTTGTTTTTTCTGGAAGACAGAATTCGGGATTCCTTTTTCTGGTAACTCAGACAGTACAGCATTAATTGTTGTTTTTGATGGAAGATTTTGATAGTACAACGTTAACAGTTAATTCTTGAGGATTTAACTTAGTTGGAAGATTTCGACAGTACAGCATTAATTGTTGTTTTTGCTGGAAGACAGGTTGAGGGGTTCCTTTTTCTTGTAGAGTACAGCGTTAACAGTAAATTCTAGTAGACAAAAATAGTTTATCTACTTTCACGGGCACAGAACTGATCCATCTGTGAGTGTGAATGTGTATTGTATGAATGTCCAACATTTGAGAAATTCCGTAGAAATAAAAAACCCTGTGAATACTAGTCGATGGCAGGTATATGAGGGACGGCGGTGTCCGAGAAATTCCGTAGAGAAAGTAGGACGGCGGAGTCCTGTGTACACTTAAATTCCGTTTGTGAATGTTTGCGCAAACCGTATGTAAAGTGAGTGAATGGTGTGATTGGGGATTACAAATACCACATGGTATTTTATCCCATGTAATACAGTAGGTTTATAAACAGCAGACTGGTGTGGATGCAGAGGCAAGAATTCTCCACCTGAAAAGGTTGAAGTGAGAATTACCACAACAGGAAATTTGAGTTGCTGTCCGACTAATAAGAAACCAGTTTTTAGAACACCCTAGGTGTTGACAAACTGGACCAAATTTTCTAAAACGGGGATATTAGGTAGTAAAATAAAACCCAGGAATATGCTGCAGTGTAAGGATTGGACGCATGTGGAAAAACAGGATCTTAATAAAATAAAATAAAAATTTAGGTTAAATGGAAAATTAAATAAATTTAATATAAATTCGGAGGTTAGTTAAAAACTCTCAAAAGTACTATACAGTACTGCCAGAATTAATAATCATCGACAAGACAAAGAGGAACTCTAAATAGATCGAGAAATCTAAAACACAGACACATTAGTGCGTTGCTTTGCACTTTGGCAGAGGGTCCACTGGCCCTACAGGGCTGCGCATATATAAATTTAGGAGAGATATTAGTTGAATTGAAGGACTTATTATTGGCCAAAGATAAAGATAGATTGTGTTGTTGTTATTAATAACATGTTCTTGTTTGTAGCTGTTCAGTATAGAGAACTGTGTGTGTCGTTTTGTGGGCCCGTGTATACGTTTGTGCGTCTGTCTGTGTGTCAAAATGTCAGGAAGAGTGATAAAAGTGGTTAGAATTGTGCTAAAAGGATTGATGAAGTAGAGATAAAATGGAATCAATGATTCGTAACCAACGAAAGGCTACTTATGAGTGATGAGATCCTATTGAGGAAAATAATTCAAAAATTTACAAAAGAAATCAATAAAGGGGAAGATATAAGGAAAGACATTTATTCCAATTTGAAAAAAAAAATAAAATAACTTTTACGATGAGATAGGCTCAAAGAAAAGAGATGGAAAACGCGCCTGATGTGCGTTTTATGAAAAGATTTAACCCAGACGCCTGTGCTGGTTTAGAAAGATGAGTGAAAAAGTATGACTTTAGCCCGTGTTTGAAGGAACTCCCGTGGATGGAAGAAAGAGGAGCGAGAAAAAAAAAGGAGGAAATGCACCAGCCGAGGATCAAAGGGACAGTGACAGTGAAGAAGGAAGTCAGAGAGAGAGTTTGGTGATTGAAGAAGGTGTGACTTGAACAAATGAATGAGAATAAGAATTAGGTTTTGCTTTAAGGGTGACTTGAAGAAATAAATATTTTATGTTTCATACTTCAGTTGATGATGTTTGTATTAAGGTAGACCAGAAATGGAATGAAATGTGGAGATAGAAATGACACAGGAAAAAATATGGTAATTTTGTTAGAAGGGCTATAATTTTCATTAAAGCAGAGAAGAAATTAGAGACTACAAATAACATTGATGTGTACTTGTTCACTTTGAGGTAGAACTGGTTGAAGTAAAATGAGACACAAAGTTAGAAATATAGGAAATAATACAAAATTAACATGTTTAATCTTATAAGAAATTTGCAATTATGTGAAAAAAAAAATACAGGCTTTTCAAACAAAACAATTTAACATGGCCGACTTGTCAAATGGAGGAGAAAATCCTAAATTATGCACAAAAGTATGAACGTGTTGAGCAGAAAAAGAGAAAAATAAAGCGGAAAGTCCTTTTATAAACGCTACTTTTTCAGGACCAGTCGTGATAGCAACGTGACGTAAAAAATAAACAAAAAGCAAGTGTGGAAGCAGTTCTACATCAGCGTGCGTTTTACTTATTAGGCCGTGATGCACTGACACAATTGGACTTTAATATCAGAGTCAATAAGCAGGGGCAAATTGAAACAAACGTCAAAACTTTAAAAGGGCACATTACTATTGGACGTTACATTTGAAGAAAAAAAAATAGGACGTCAATAAAATACTAGAAGGAGCTCACAATAGAGTCCGTTCGGGCGATGACATGCAACACATGGTTAGTCTGCAAGTGACTATCAGATACAATGCATACAAAAGTGTTCCTGAAATTGGCTGCACAGAGAGTGCTAATAAATGACATTCAGTGTAGGGGGAAGTGGTGCCTGGTGCATGCAAAGTTAAGCCTTTAATCCCTCCTGGCCAGCATCTGCACATCTCACTCGCAAAGCCTCAAAAGTAAGAGACTTACTGAGGCCTCATTTCGACTCAAAAAGGGTGCATTGTCAGTGATAAGCAAAAAGAAAAAACATTGCCAGAGCCCTAAAACTAATAACAGAGAAGTAAATGATGTCTTTTATAGGTGTGTGCAATTATTGTCGGGCATGGATTGCAAATTACTCGGAAATCACACGACCATTGCTGGACATCATTTACGACAAGCCAATGACATTTGAGGACAAAAATTGTTTGAACACTTGAGGTTGACAAAGCTTTTGAACTTGTTAAGCGTGAACTTATTGATTAGACTGTATTAGCACTGCCAAATTACTATGAGCCATTTGAGCAAACAGTGACTGCAAAAAATGGTTCCATGAGCCCTGTGTTGCTGCAGAAGCACAGGGCAAAGTGAAACCACTTGCATATTAGTCACAACAATTGGATCCCGTGGCGAGCGCCACGTCAGAGTGCAATCAAAAAATGACATTCTTGTCCACCACACGACATTCACATTGCACGGCTACCTGATTGTCACAGGGACACATCACACACATAAGGTGCGGTGCGCTCAGCCCGGCGTCACTGTTTCCCGCACCAGTAGAAGGCATGCCACACGACTGTGGAAGCCGCGTCCAAATTACAGCCAAACCGCGACCTGACCTCATGGACACTTTTCTCCCGATTGGAGAGACATTTTTTTGACGGCCGCAACGGGGTGGGATTATTTTTTTTTTAATTGCAAATTGAAATTTTGTTTCAAGGGGTACTAAAATCTGTATGTTCAGGACAAGCAGCAGAATGTTCTGCACGGATTCAGCCTTGTAAGACACAAACCAGGTGCACATTCCTGACTGATAAGTAGAAATGTCTGAGAATCAAGGTCACGACCTGAAGTCACACTGACTTTTATGCGATGGAAATACTAGCAGTGTGATACAAAACAGATAATTTGTAAAAGAGAAACTGTTAGAATAAGCAGGAAAAGCGTGGGCGGATGAGAGAAGGTCAAAGTTTGAGGTTTCCCATCTAGTACGAGCTATATAGTTACAATGTGGACTGACAGTCAAGATATATGTTCATGTGTTCTGTCGACATTGGGCAAACAGGGGTTTTAAAACCACAACAGGAAAAAGTTGTGCATAAAGCACGTCAAAATAGTTATTTGTAAATGCAAAACTTGCTTAACAGAAAATGACCCAATTACAATTGGAAACCGCCTTGCTGACAATTCAGCGAAGGCAGCAGCCCAAGGCATGACCTAAAGGTCGACACAGCACTACTAAAAGGGGAAATGAACACACACACACACGCAGCAAATCAACTTGACAATTTGATCTCACGCCAGGAAAAATGCACCACTAATTGAACGCACACATTGGGATAACAAAGGTGCAAACATTGCTGAGGACAGGATCATCAAATTGGCAGATGGCAAATCCTGGCTGCCTAAATCATTGGTTGAAGGGGCAGCAAGAGTGACACATGAGCATAGTCATGTGTCAAGAGGGGGAAGTATGATATGAAATCATTCCCACATACAGACTTTAACGAAAATTTTTTTTTTGTAGACAATATGTTATTTGTTTGAGAAACAAAGTATTAGAAATTTAATATTGCTTGTTTGTAATTAATGTTTTCAAAATTATCCCAACATTTGGTATTTCAAGAGTGATTTAAAGTGAAAATGACGCATTTTGTGAATGATGTTGTAACAAAGTGGGACAGTTACTGCAAATTGACTCAAAGAGTCATTGTGCATACAGTCTGCAGGACTTGTGGAACGCACTAATAGAACGGTTAAGGCCAGCCTTATTAAGACAATGAGAGAAACAAAAAGACAATGGCTCGACTGTGTTTCAATCACAGCAATGAGGATAGTGCGAGCCGAAGGAAGGACACTATCCCCTTTCGAAATCCTATATTGCCGCCCATATAGACTCCCAGATTCATCAGAACCACCAGCGACTGGCACATCGGTCCCAGTCCACATGAAAAACATGTTTGACCGAAAAAGATGCATAGATAACTACTGGCCAGTGTGTTCTGATCCACAGAGAAACGACCTCGTTGGGACAGTGAATGCTGAGACGGCCCTCACCAGGTGATTGCAGTGACCCCGACGGCAGCAAAAGTCGAGGGCCGTGGCGGCTGGATCCACCAGTTGCAGTGCAAGCTTCTCCGGGTTCCTGCTGAAAGGCCTAGCGACGCAAGTCCCTCGGAAAGGATCTCCACCAGAGTCACAGTCTCAGACCACACGTACATTAGAACCACACAACCAGCCACAGATACGAATGTTTGAAGCCTCAGAGCAAAAAGATTATATATTCCATTGAAATTAATGAAGTACAAAACAGAGAAATTTCAGCCCCAAGAATAATGGCTTTACAAACTAGAATGGCTGTAGATTTAGCCTTTGCACCACAAGGTGGTGGATGTGCTCTGATTGGAGATCATTGCTGCACTTACATTCTTTGCACTGCACTGAGGCGGACAGAGTGAGGCTCCAGAGGACAGTCAAAACAGCGCAAATAATTATTGGCTGCCCTCTCCCCTCACTGTCGTACATCTACACCACCCGGTGCCTCAGAAGGGCTCTCAACATCGTCAAAGACAATACCCACCCAAACTCCCACCTGTTCGACCTGTTGCCCTCTGGCAGGCGCTACAGATGCATCAAATCGAGGACCAATAGACTGAGAAACAGTTTCTTTCCGAGAGCCATCTCCATTCTGAACTCTCACACACACATGAGAACACCCTTACCTTGCAGAACAGCATTGTGATGTGTTTTTATATACCCTATTCAGTACTAAATTCCATTGCACTCTCTTATTTATTTATCTAATTTATATATTTGTCTGTATTATTGTTGTATTGCACTGGAGAGGGGAGGCCTCTAATCTCGTTGCACACTTGAGTACAATGACAATAAAGGGATTTCTAATTCTAATTTATGAAAATGGAACAATTATTGATGCTATGGCCACTATGAAAAATTTGAGAGACACAATGGCCCAAGACAAAATTGACTGGTTGTTTTCCGGCAACTGGACGCAGGTCCTATTGAAAATCCTGCTGCCATTTGTCGGGATAATTGTAGTTTTCATTTCGTTATGTGCAGTCTGTTCATGCTGCATTGTTCTCATTACAATCAGAATCAGAATCAGAAATCCCTTTATTGTCATTGTACAGTGTGCAACGAGATTAGAGAGCTCCCCTATCCAGTGCAATACAACAATAATTTAATCAAATATATAAATTAGATAAATAAGAAAATAAATAATGTGATGGAAAATAAGACGAAATTGGATAAATAAAACACATTACGTCGCTGTTCTGCAAGGTAGGGGTGGTCGTGTGTGTGTGTGTGAGAGTCCAGAATGGTGATGGCTCTCGGAAAGAAACTGTTTTTCAGTCTATATCGGAGGACCCTCAGGCAGGGCAGACGTGGTGGACCTTCTTTATCACTGCTGTGGTGTTGTGGGTCCACGAGAGGTCATCGGAGATCTGTACTCCCAGGAACTTGAATGGGTGGATCCTCTCCACACACACGCCTTTAATGTAGAGGGGGTGTGGCAGTCTTGTTCCTCCTGAAGTCGATGACGATCTCCTTTGTTTTTGCAATGTTGAGTTGCAGTCTGTTGTCCTCACACCAAGCTGTTAGTCTCTGGACCTCCTCCCTGTAGGCTGCCTCGTCACCTTTCGAGATCAGACCGACCACTGTTGTGTCGTCGGCAAATTTGACGACGGTGTTGTTACCGTGGGCCGGGCAGCAAAGACGATGTTTAGTCATATGTTTATTGCCCAAATGTATCATTACAACTTGATTGATGTTGAAAATGGCGAATTCGAACTGGACACTGAAACCTAAAAATACATGGACTTTGCTGCCCCGGCCCCAACACGTGCACATACACACCACACATGAAGATCCGGGAGGTAAGGACAGCTGTCCCCTCCTACACCTGACAAGCTCTGCGAGGAGACAGTTTTGTTATTTGTCACAAGGTATATTGAAATGTCTTTTTATATGTTTTATTCCCAGGTGGTCATCAGACCATGAGGTTCTCGTTCCATGCGGAAGGGAGGAGGGGAATTGTTCCCTACTGAACAGAGGGTTTTCGCCCCTCCCTGATGATCACACTGTTGTATGATTTCTTTATGATGACCTGTCTTAAAGCTGTAATGTCATGATTTATCTGAGGTTTAGAAATCCACAACGGGGGGAAATGTAAGATAAGCTGAAGATCATAATAACCTCAAGTAACCTTATATAATTAGTTTGTGTATTTTTAATCATGTTTTTATACACTAATTGTATTCATGATTGCACACGCACAAACACCTACATTTTTGCTTTAGAATTAAGTTTTTGTTGTCTAATCTAACTTTCGTTATGAGTTAAGTTACTGTTTCCTTACTTTCGTTGGAAGCCATGATGAGCTAGTTTCTGTTTCGTTATGAGTCTGCTTCAAGCTCTAATAAAAGCGGAGGCGGCGGGGCGGGAGGCCAGGGAGTCTTACGGAGCCGAGCAGCTGCGAGCAGGTCACCTGTTTGCTCTCTCTCTCTGTCCCTCCCTCCCAGCCGCGGCCGGTAAAATGAACATCCTTGCCTGGTTCTTTCTGGCCTCGGCCACCTTTCGTAACAGCTCTCCCACAAGGCGTCAGGGCATTTAAACCTGACAGTTCCTACTTCAATTAATTCCAAAAATTCACGCCATGCAGGCTTCCATTTAGCACCCCCCCTCCGCTATTCAATTACCCCCCGCCTTCACGTGAAACATTAGCTCTTTCAACTGACCCTTGGTGGGATTTATCGCGGATTTAATTTAGCAGCCCCCCAGTGCCACCCCCAACCCCGCCCCAGGGTGCCCAGGGTTACACCATCTATCATTCACAGACACAGCCAGCCCTCCTCCGTTCCTCTTACCACTCTCCAGAGACCTGTCCACACATAGGATTTGGAAGCCATCCAATTCTACGATGTTCGGCGTAAGCTCTGTGAGCCACGACTCTGTGAACATCAGCAAGCTAGCCACCTGGAAGTTCCTCTCGTGCCGGGTTAGCGCGTTCATCTTACCGGGAAGGAATTTAACATCCCCCATACAAACAGACAGGGCGGTATCGTCTCCTCCTTGCCTGGCGTTTAGCCCCCGCACGACATCCCTGTCTCTTCCTCCTCAGCTCGAGGGGAATATTGGGTCTCGCTCCAGGAGCCGGCGCGGGATTAGCACTGAGTGCTAACAGCTGATTGCGCGTATATACGATAGATGCGTAGCTCAGAGTTACGTCTCCGGACATGGTCGGGAAAAAAATAGCCACCAGCAGCAGCAAAACTCCCACCAGTTGGATGTCCATTGCTGCGATGAAGTAAAATAAGCAAGTTAAAACAAGGTAAAAACACGAAAAAGGCTCAAAGGTGAGCTGGAGCTGCTCAAACAGGCTGCCACTCGAGCAGTGCTGTAATCAATAACCATCGCCAGAAAATTGCTCTTCCAAAATGAATGGCATTTTCTCAAAAAAACAAATTTGTTTTGGCTCTTCAACATAAAATTAGATAAAGACAAAAACTACCAATGAATTAAAAATTCAGTGCCAAGCAGCTCAAAAAAATGCTTTGTTGATTTAAAATGTTTGTAAACATGAAATGGTTTCTTTTAGTTACAAATAAAATACCCCTCCTGTATCTGCATCTCAGCAGTGCATTCAATCTTCAACAAAATGAAAAGGCTGCCCAGAGTTGCCTAAATGTATAATTTTGTAACTATGGCTCAATTGTATTTCAAAACTCACAAGAAATGTGGCTCCTACTTACAAAAATGTCAACTTCACTTCAGACTAAATGGTTGGTACAGAATCCCCTTGACAAAACATACAATTATGATATAACATTAGCCTCTGTGTGTCCTTCATTCATAGCTCTTGTTTGGAGCGCACATGACTTCACCTTCCACTTAGCGGTGATGAAATGTGAAGTTAGATGGTGATGAAAATAATTTGGTGGCAACAGACGTCCACGCATCACATGGAACTCCGATCGCATTTGCCTTTGACAGGATGGCCATGACTTCTGTTTTGATTTGGTTGTTGAGTGTTGGCATCGCAGTGTCAATAAAATAGCGTTGGAATTGTATGGTGTAATTGGGCTCCAATACAAAAGTGCTTGAAGTTGCTTGTTTTCCACAACAGAATAAGGTTGCAAATGCTTGGCAATAATTGCAGAGATGGCCTCCGAAATTCATTTCGCCGTTTCCAATGATGCTGGAAGTTTTCTAATTGGTAGAGCCACTTGTAGCAGTAGCAACAGCATCCAGCCGTCTCCCAGACTCCAGAGGATGGAATCGACTTACATGACTACTCATGTTTTGTTGTGTTACCAAAGTATTTTATTTTAGCGCGACACCGCTTATATATAATGTGGCACTTGTCCAGTTCGCTTCCACTGTTCTGATTCCATACATCTGCTTTTAAATAATGAGCATTTTGCATGTCGCAGCGAGGTAGATACCAATCCATGTTTGTTTTCATCCGTGCGTGTCCCGGAAATGACGGCCGCCGTGCTTCTTAGTTCCGCATGATTTAGAACATTATGCATTACTTTAAATAAACACATTTAAATAATCAAAATGCGGACGTTAGTGAATTAATCTAATTCGCGATGCATCTAAAAATTTGAATTTCACCCCACCTCTACTTTCGATGAATATTCTGCTCCATTGTTTCACTCTGTTAGATCGATAATTCATAAATACAATTCTCTATCGATCACCTGTCTATTGCGGAACATATTGATATCTAATTATTGGCCCAGCCCTAGTAGGTTATTCAATTACATTATTTTAAAAACCCAGATTCCCCCCACTAACAAGTATGTTTTGACGCAACTTGTCAGGTTCCACCTCTCGTTACCTGTTGAAGGATTGTATTACGATTACTGGCATTATTTTAAACACATACGGGACAGAATGTCGATTATTAAAGTTAGCAGGTTCATATTTACTGAATATTTTAAACATTGATGAAACAAGAAGCATTTATCAAATGAAACTAGAAGCACGGGTCACAAGAATGACTGGGATTGTAGTCGTGATGTTTACTGATTTATTATATTATTCTCATATGCTAAATTGATAGTACTTAGTTTAAATGTGTGAACTTTATTGAAATTCTCAGTAGTGAGAACAGACAGATTTGCACACATAGCATTTCCATGAGCTGTTCTCACATTAACAGCACTGCATGGACAAAGACGACGAAGCACATTCTCCACATTGGCTGTAGAGATGCAAACATACCAAATTGGGCACTGGAGGACTCACACAGACGCTATCGCAAAAAACACATTCCGAAAGAAATAACAATTGGAGATCGGAGCACACGCACATACACACTTGCACATACACAGAGACATACATACACCTGCACATCCACGCACACATACACGGGCCCATATAAATACACCTGCACATACACCTGCACGTACACACGCACACATGCACACCGACCAGATTACAGAGGAATGCCAGCGGGGAGAGAGATGGAGAGACTGCCCGCCGGAGAAGGCCAGCCTTAGCGTGCCAGTCTTGGGGACCAGACGGGAATCAACTATCCAGACGATGAATAACCTGGGGAGGACCTTCCCTTGGACGTGGACCCGTGTCGTGGGAGGGAGCGAGGACGACCGATTCAACCTACATTACCCTTGACATAAAAAAACTCCTATAAAAACTGAAGCTGGGCTGAAAGATGGTGCGCATTTTTCGACTGTGCTCGCCCGAGTGCAGTTTCTCGTGAGATTAAGAAAAAGTCGCCCAGATGTCTGTCTTTGTACTATTTCCTGAACTCCAGAAATTGAAGAAACTAAATATCGGAACTCTAATCAGTTGTTGAGTCTTTATTTGACCCTTTTCTTCTTGAGTACAAAAAAAACGAACACGCATTGGAGTAAGTTTGGCTTTTAAAGGTAGATTTATTAACTACTTCTCATTTCCACGGTGACTCAACTCCAACACTGTCAATCACTTGAATACACAAACAATGGAGTCGTGGTTGAACCGTAAATCTTCTGAATAAAGTGTAAAAGAAGGCCAAACCAGAGTCTGCAAAATTCTGGTTGTGTGTTGAAGATCATATTTTATTTGGACTTACATCCACAGGTTGCAACAAACCTGAGGTAGTGTGTTTTTTTATTTTCTGTGGGGAGAAACTTCATAACAATTGCATGAAGCCAGCGCATCTGCAGCATCATCTCAAGGTGAAACATGGATGTCATGTTGGTAACACGCGGGAACTCTGAATTCAGATCATCTCAAGATATGATGCAGAAACCACTTATGTGGGGTCTTTGCTCATAGCTAAAGCTAAGAAGCCATTCAATATCGCTGAAGACCTGATAACAGATCCCTTCTGTGATACAAAAGTGGACACTTTATTTTTTTGTGGAACGATACAAATGAAGTTGGAAAGGTTCTAAAGTTTAATAAATCAGACACTGGTGGCATGTTTAAAGACTTTTTTTAACCCAACAATCTTTTCAAAAATGTTTTGCGCTGGTTCAAGGATACTTGGCTGAAAAAATACTTCAAAGGGGGCACATCACTGAAAAAAGGTTGAGAACCACTGGTCTAACTGATGGATGCAGAGCATCTTGTCTGTTTACAAATTCAAATATATTTTCCTTCTAATGCGAAACATGTATTCCCAATTAGCTTATTGCTTTGTTTTTTAAGTGGGAGAAATAAATTTATTTGCAAGGTAAAAGATAATGAAATGTGTTTTATTAATCTTACGTTTGACTCAAAATACCAGTGGATTTAGATCGACATGTCATAATGAATAACAATAATTTCTATAATCAATATATTTTTTTTATATTAAGCTGTTCATGCATGAATGAATAACAATTGATGGCATCTATATCTAGATATTTTTATACTTAGACATGTTTCAATAAACATAAGAGTCTCTGTAGATCTGCACATCACACATCTGTAACGAGATCACATGTAAATTATTGACCTTCAGTGTTCGGTGTTCTTCAGTGAGAATGATTTAATGAGACGTAACAAGTTCCCAACATATTAGGTAAGTGACTAGGAACTCTAATCACTAGTTAGTCTGAAAACATGCAATGCAACTTGGTGTTTTTCTGATAAAAACATGGGCAGGGGGTGGGACCGGAAGTATGACATCATCACGGGCATGTCTGTGCATGGTTCCGCTCAGGGTGATGTCACCCAGAAGTGACGTCAATGTATGTCAAAATATGGTCACAGAAAGCGTGGTTTAGGCGGGACCAATAGGATAACGTCATCACGGACATGCCTGGGCCTGTTCCTCAGGGGGCCAGAGAGAAAATCTCGAAACATGTCTGGACACGTTCCTTCGCTACATAAGTAGGGCGGAAGTAGTACGTCATTGGATGTCCAAATATGGGCAGAGTGTGGGACCGGAAGTATGACATCATCAAGGACATGTCTGTACATATTCCGTTCTGGGTGACATCACCCGGAAGTGATAGATGTCAAAATATGGCCAACAGGTAGGAGTCGAAAGGAAGACCCGGAAAGGATGTCACTGGATGCCCAACTACGGGCAGGGGGAGGGGAGACTCAGCAAATGTGTGAGATTTTGACAAAATATGTTAATGTGGGAGAAGTTACAGCAACGTTTGTCGTCAAGGTGACACCGAATTGTGAAGTAGATTCAAAATGGCAGACTTCCTTTTGTTTTTAACGCATAGCTCCAATATACTTTTTTGTTGGTCTTGGCCTGTTTCTATACAATACAATATAATGGAACTATTTACATAGCGCATTTTACAACAGCCGGAACTGTAACAACGCGCTTTCTAGATACAATAATGTTTAATGTAAATCGGCAGGAAATTAGAACACAATTTAAAACACAAACAAATTTAGATTCCAGATTCCAGAAGAACAGTGACAGTCTGAGTGTGTCAAAAGCTAAAGAATAAAAATGTGTGTTAAAACGAGTTGGAAAAGTGGACAGAGATGGGGCTTGACTAATATTCAATGGGAAGTCATTCCAGAGAGAGGACCGGCAACAGAAAAGGTGCAATCCCCTCTGAGGGTGTGCTTCATCCCCAGCACCTCCATCAGTGTTTGGTTTGCAGACCTAGGGCAGCGGGCAGGTGCGTAAGGGTGGAGGAGCTCGGAGAGGTACACTGGGGCAAGGCCATTTAAGGATTTGAAGACAAACAGATGTATCTTAAAGCAAACTCTAAAGTGTATGTGATCTCTCTTCCGAGCTCCAGTTAACCCTCCTGTTATGTTCCAGGTCAAATTGATCCGTTTTAAAGTTTGAAGAGCTAGGAAAAATACTTAAAAGTATTTTATCAGTATGAAACTTCTTCTGCTTGCCTTATTTAGCGTAATCAACATATAAAAGGAAATTGGTTCATCTCACATATTTGCAACCACCACGTTTATATCACATAGATTTGACCCAGCAGCCAAACTGTAGGCAAAAGGGTGTCAGAAATGTCAGACTATTTCTTTCTTTGTAACTCTGAGACATATTTTACCCCAATCAAACCCACACAGACACACGCACACACGTGCACGCGCACCTCCCCCCCCACACACACACACACTCGTGTGCAGGTGTTTTGACTTTTGACAGGAACCATTTATGTTCTCCACCAACATTCAGTGGACACTCAACAGGGAAGGGGCATGGCAGTCCTACAAACGTTACATACACTCTGTCAGACAGACCTTTACCAAATGAGCGGCAGAAGCAAAAGGGTGAAAGTTCAGGAGGCTCTGGAAGTCACATTTGATCATGACATTGAAATAGAGGATGTGTCTGAAGATGAAGATATCTTGAGCTAAATTCTGATTCTAATGATTGTGATTTTGAAACAGATGAGGGAATTTATATTCCTATTCCTCCAAGCAAGACGTTCATGTCAAAAATGGTGGAATACAGTGATCTTCGTCCCCAAATATAGAAAACATAATAAAGATAATACCAGAGCCCGCTAGGATGGCAGTGACCCGTGAAACAGACATTAAGTCAGCTTTTGAGCTGGTCATGCCTAATTCAAGATAGAAAATCATTCTGGAATTGACAAGAGTGGAGGTGCATTTTTGGGGAAAAGTGGAAGGAGTTGGAACTTGATGATGTGGTGATTTACAGCAAAACCTGGGAAGAACATCTCCAACACCTGTCTGTGGTGCTGGGGAAACTCCAGGAGGCGGGATTAACACTGAGTCCCTCAAAGTGTGAATGGGCCCGGCAGAAGACAAGGTACTTGGGGTACCAGTTGGGACGAGGAGAGGTGCGTCCTCAAATGGATGAAGTGGATGCCATCCAGAAGTGTCTCCGACCTCGAACCAAGAGGGAAGTTCGGTCCTTCCTTGGACTTGTTGGCTAGTACAGGAGATTCATACCACAGTTTGCAACAATTGCTATCGGCCTTGGTGCCGTTCTGGCCCAAGGGGAACCGGGACAAGAGCATCCGATCCTCTACCTGAGCTGCAAACTTCAGCCACGGGAAACCAAGTATTCCACAGTGGAGAAAGAGGGTTTGGCCATTAAGTGGGCCTTGGAGAGCTTGCGCTACTATCTGATCGGACGTGAGTTTGACCTGGAAACTGACCACAGAGCCCTCACATGGATCAACAGCATGAGAGACAACAACAGTCACCTTACCAGGTGGTATATTTCGCTGCAACCCTTCAAGGATACCATCCGGCATCAGGCGGGCAAAACGAATGTGGTTGCAGACTATCTGTCAAGATTTCCGCACACAATCTCCGGGAAGAGGGGGATGATGTGACGGAGCAGCTCCGTCAATAAGGACGGTAGAGCATGGTCTCGGGGACGCAATTGTGCACACGCATGCACCGTACATTCCCATACTGATGCATTGATTTCCACCCCGTTTAATACATACGCACCCACCTGGCACCACATCAATACCACGTCAGTCACAGTTTTAATAGAGGGATCGAGGGTGCATACTTGGTAGTTTTATTATGGATGGAAGCATACATGGACGCACACACGCGCGCACGTTCAATTTAACACTCACCAGTCACAAGACGCGGCAGACACGACACGACATGACACGACATAGAGGAAGACCAAACAGAGTGGGAGCGTCCGCATTGCTTAAATATGTTTGTTTTGCGCGACAATTATGTCAGGTGATGCCCAAGGGGAGGGGCGAAGCATATATAGAGGGGGTTGTTTGTGAAAGAGAGAGAGAGAGGAGGAGAGGTGCAGCAGTGAAGGTAGTGCCAAAGAGTGAGACAGTGACATTTTGCAACGTAGCTGACATGGTAGTTGTGGTTGAAATCCATTCAGTGGTTTGGTAAATATATAAATAAACACCCTTATTTTTTTGTAAATTACTATTTTTTCACTTTTTTGTGGGTTTTTGGACTTTTTAGAGACTCTTCACTGTGTTGCATTTTGGAAGGGCTGCACAATAAACATCACTGTTGCACATATTCTGGCTACACCATTTATTTTGCAGTAAACAAACAGCAGTAAAAAAGGCAGTTCTTAAACCAATATTTAAGGCAGGACGTCAAAACTCCATGTGTAATTATCGGCCAATATTCATTTCACCAATATTGTCTAACGTGATCGGGAAAGTGGTTGCATCTCAGTTGATGGAATATGTAGAAGCCCCGGGGTTTCTCCACCCACAGCAGTCCGGATTTAGGACAGGTTATTCCACTGATATAGCAAATTGCTGTTTTGAGGAAAATGTAATAAAAATCCCTGGACAAGTACAACATATTAGGGGCAGTATTGCTGGACCTTGTGAAGAATATTATAGGAACAATTATGTTAACAAATGTAATGTAGAGATAAGTTTAATATCACACTACACAACATTAACTATATGGTACAGGTTTTGTTGCTAATCTTGGTTCACACATTAACTAACAATTCTGGGAACAGAACATAGCCACCTGCACCCAGGCACCAAGGCAACCGAACAAACTCCACTCTAAATAAACATGAAAGGGGTGCGGATGTGGGCAGGATAAACAACAGCTGTGACCAGAATAAACATACCTTTGATACTGTTGATCGTAATATTGTGATATAACCTGTGATTCTCAATAAAAGGTCCGGGGAGTGTAGGAAGCTTCAGAGATCCGACCTGATCACCGGGGTTTCATCTCTCCTGGCCAGACTCTTGCCACTTGGTGTCCGTGTCTATTGTCTCTGAATTTCCTACCTGTCATGGCGAGGGTTACTCCACCACATTTGGTGTGATTCTCCCGTGACAGACCTTGAAAAAGCCTTTGAGCTAGTCAAGCATAGCCTACTTCTGTTCAAATTACAAAATTCTAATATTTCTGAAAAGACAATATGTTGGTTTGCATCATTTGTTCAGTCCCGCCAGGTTCAGTGTGTTAAAATTGATCAAGGTAAATCTTAATTTATAAATAAAATAAATGGTATTCCACAGGACACTCGGACACTTGCTGTTTTGCCTCTTCATAAATGAATGGCCCTCAATCTGCAGTGATTTCAGTTGTCAGTTGTATGCAGATTATGCAGTTCTCTATGCACCCGCTATGACACCACAACAGGCTGCTGATGTTTCATGTCCATCTTTGGTCAAGGTCAGGAAGTGGCTCATTAAAAAATCAATTGGTGCTTAATCTTTCAAAAAAAGTGTCATTGTGTTTCGTTATTAAAAACTGAATTTAGAACCATATTGTAATATACATTCACCAAATGATAAAATATGAACTGTAATGAAATTTAAATAAATTGGATTAGTACACACCCCAATTTAGATTCAATACTCATACAGGAAAGCTAATGTAGGCGTAAGGGGGCACAAGCCAGTGTCTTCTTATGCTGGTCCCAAGCCCGGATTAATACAGAGGGTTGTGTCAGGAAGGGCATCCGATGTAAAACTATGGCCAAATCAAACATGCAAATCAAATATACGACATCCATACCGGATCGGTCGAGGCCAGGGTTAACAACAACCGCCACCGGTGCTGCTAACCTACAGGGCGGTGGTGGAAATTGGACTACTGTTGGTCGAAGAAGGGGAGGAAGAAGATGTATTAAATGGAAGAAAGAGAAGAGGAACACAAAGAGTCTAGGACTGAGAGTAGGGACTTTGAAGTTGGGAACTAGGACGGGGAAAGGTAGAGAGCGGGTTGACAGGATGCGGAGGAGGAAAGTGGACATACTATGTATTCAGGAGACCAGGTGGAAAGGGAGCAAAGCTAGAGTATAGGAGCAGGTTTCAAGTTCTTCTATCATGGTATAGATAGGAAGAGAAATGGAGTAGGAGTTGTGAAAAAGGAGTTGGTTAGGATCGACCTCGAAGTAAAAAGAGTGTCAGATAGAATGATGAGCATGAAGTTAGGAATCGAAGATGTGATGATCAATGTTGTTAGTGGGTATGCGCCACAGGTCGGTTGTGAGCTGGAGGAGAAGGAGAACTTTTGGTTGGAACTTGATGAAATGATTGAGAGAATCCCTAGAAATGAGAAAGTTGTCATTGGTGCAGACTTCAATGGACATGTTGGGGCAGGAAACAGTGGTGATGAGGAGGTGATGGGCAGGTTTGGTATCTAGGAGAGGAACGCAGAAGGACAGATGGTGGTTGACTTTGCAAAAAGGATGGCAATGGCTGTTGTGAATACTTTCTTCCAAAAGAAGCAGGAACATCGGATGACCTACAATAGTGGAGGGAGGAGTACATAGGTAGACTACATCTTGTGTCGACGGTGTAATCTGAAGGAGATCAGTGACTGCAAAGTAGTGGTAGGTGAGTGTGTAGCCAGACAGCATAGGATGGTAGTGTGTAGGATGACTGTGGTGGTGAAAATGACAAAGAGGGCAAAGGCAGAGCAGAGGACAAAATGGTGGAAGTTGAAAGGGGAAGAGTGTTGTATGACCTTCAGGAAGGAGTTGAGACGGGCTCTTGATGGCCTGGAAGAGCTCCCAAATGACTGGACAACTACAGAAAATGTGATCGGGAGACAGGTAGGAAAGTCCTTGGTGTGTCATCTGGAAGGAAAGATGATAAGGAGACTTGGTGGTGGAATGAGGAAGTGCAGAAATTGATCCAGAGAAAGAGGTTAGCTAAGAAGAAGTGGGACAGTGAGTGGACTGAAGAAAGTAGACAGGAGTACACAGACATGCAGCGGAAGGTGAAAGTACTAGTGGCAAAGGCCAAACACGGAGCTTACGATGACTTGTATGCGAGGTTGGATAGTAAGGAGGGGGCGACCAATCAATACAGGTTGGCAAGGCAGAGAGACAGAGATGGGAAGGATGTGCAGCAGGTTAGGGTAATAAAGGATAGGGATGGAAGTGTGTTGACAGATGCCAGTAGTGTGATTGGAAGATGGAAAGAGTACTTTGAAGAGTTGATGAATGAGGAAAATGAGAGAGAACAATAAGAAGAGGTGACTGATGTGGATCAGGAAGTAGCAAACATCAGTAAGGATGAAGTGAGAAGAGCTTTGAAGAGGATGAAGAGCGGAAAGGCACTCGGACCTGATGATATACCCGTGGAGGTATGGAAGTGTCTGGGAGAGATAGCAGTAGAATTTATGAATGGGTTGTTCAACAGGACCTTAGTCAGTGAGAAGATGCCCGAGGAATGGAGAAGTGTGCTGGTGCCCATTTTTGAGAGGGAGATGTGCAGAACTGTGGCAACTACCGAGGAATAAAGCTGATGAGCCACACAATGAAGCTGTGGGAAAGAGTGGTGGAATCTAGACTGAGGGCAGAGGTGAACATCTGTGAGCAGCAGTATGGCGTTATCCCGCGGACAAATACGAGTAGCTGGGCTGTGTCGCGGACATCACAACTCTCGTCCAGAGCCAAGGAGAAAAAATCAAAACTTGGCACTTCACGTTGCAGCTGTAGCTCCAGATTCCCCGCAATGTCCTCGACCCTTCTCGTCACGGTTCGCCTGGACAGCGGGACTTGCTCAAATGCCGCTTTTTTTTCAGGGCATATTAGTGCTGCCGAGTCTACCAAGCACTCTTTCACGAACTCCCCCTCTGAGAATGGCTTGCTGTTTTTGGCTATTTTGTGGGATATCACAAAGCTGGTCTTGGTTGCTGCATCCCTGGATGCATGAAGCCTGGTAAAAAAGCCTTGCTGCGTTTGCAGCTTAGCTAGCAAAGCTTCCGATGTCTGCGCTCTTTCAGCATCAGTTAGGTTTTTATATTTCTCTGCATGTTTCGTCTGGTAATGCCGACTCAAATTGTAGTCCTTCAACACGGCGATCTGCTCCCCGCAAACTAAACACACAGCTTTGCCTCTAACTTCAGTAAATAAATACTTCGCTGTCCAATTTTTGTTGAAAATTCTACATTCGGCATCTACCTTTCTTTTTTTAGCCTGAGCGGACATTTTTGAGGGCGAAAGTCGTCTTCTTGTGATTCAATCGCGCGCATGTCTTGATATACGCATTACGTCATTATGTGCGTGAATTAAAAAAAACAATTTCAGAATAAAAGCAGTGCAGCCCATGAATGAGGTGAAATTAAAAAGTATGTTTATTTTGAAATTTCCAATTAACCTTACACTCGCGGTCAGAGTCAACCAAAGGTATGTGGCCCGGGCCATTGTGAGAGTATGTAAATAGTTTGTGTATTTTTAATCATGTTTTTTATACACTATTTGTATCAATGATAATTACACACACACTCACAGACACGCACATCATTGCTTCAGCACACATGCGCACACCCACACGCTTGTTTGGGTTTCACTTTCCATAGGTTTCGTTTTTCTTTTAATAAAGTCCAGAGGGATGGGCGAAGAAGTCAGTGAGAGTGCGGGAGAGTGAACTGGCAAGACGTCTACTTCACTTCCTGGCTTCTCCTCCCATCGCGATGGAGAAAAGACAAAACCTTCCCTGGTTATTCCTCTGGTTCTCTGCATTTAATTCAGTCTAATGAAGGCGTCAGGACCTTTTAAACCTGACATTTATTGGTGCCGAAACCCGGGAGCCACACCCGGACGGGCGAACGTCGCTGGATATTTCGGGGGCCAACGAATCTGACGTCAGCGCTTCACCATTTGAAAGCGGGTCCCTGAGCTGCGGCGCGACCGTCCGCCCGGATGTCGGTTCCCTGTCGGACCAGGCGGATCCGGAGGAAGCCAGGTATTGTTTTTCAAATTATTTTGTGCCACCATTTCAAATTTTAAAATATTAAAATAATTGGAAGGGGAGTGAAAGAGGTGAGAGGGAGACAAGCGCGCGCAGAGGCCGGGCCTCGACCGTTTAGTCAGTACGGTAACAAAAACTGCATCGTGCTAGTCCAAGGAGTTATGTAAAAATAATCGGTAGCGAATTAGGCCATAACTCATCGGTAGCGAATTGACCATTGCTCGTTGAAACTGAGCAAATTTTAGAGATACGGATAGCACGGTGAACAAATTGAGTAGAGTTTCCTCGGCGTCGATGGTAGCGAATTGGCCATAGCTCGTTGAAACTGAGCAAATTTTAGAGATAATCCGCCAGAGAAGGGAAACAAGGTTTCCGCGAAAATTAGAAGGTTCCCTCCGGTGTCGATAAACAGAGAGAAGGTTCCCTCCGGTGTCGATAAATAGAAATCGGCCTGGAGAAGATCGAACTGGGGAAGGTCGCCTCACAATTTCACATTTAAAATTTAGGGAATAATAAGGCATTATTTTTGGTGGTTTTTATTATTTTTATTTGAATATTCTTTGTAGCTGCGCAGCTGTGTGTGTGTGTGTATGAGGACAAAGAAAAAAAAAAAAAGAGAAGGGGGGTTTTGAGTCAGTGAGAAAGAGCGTACGTGCGTGAGTGTGCGTGCGTGCGTGTGTGTGTGTGTGTGTGTGGGTTTGGAGAAGTAGCGGACCAGACAACAGCAAAAGAAGAGGTCTGGCTGGGCCAAGCCTGAAGGATCAGGTTTCAGGGTAGTGAGAGAAGAATTTGCAGAGAAGCTGAAAAAAAAAAAAAAAAAAAAACCCGCACACACAACACCAGATGTGGAATGATCATTTTGCTGTACGCAAAGTGAGTGAATGGTATGATTGGGGATTACAAATACCATTTGGTATTTTATCCCGTATAATGCAAAAAGGGTTATAAACAGGAATAGTATTTGAGGATGACAGAGAGTGTTGTTGGAGAAGGTAAAGAAAGGGGGGGGGGGTTGCAACTGCCCCCTGCATCCTGAATTACCCCCCACCACCCACATTATCAGGTAACGCCACATAGAATGAGAACCAGATCAGACAGAACTGCATCGATAAGACAAAAACCCCCAATAAAAGATAGATAAACCAAAAAAGCGCTCACCTCAATGTGTTGCGTGTATATGTGGCAGTGTGCATTTGTGGCAGAGGCTGCATTGGCCCTATAGGGCTGCACACACATAATTATGAGCGATATTAGTTGAATTAAAGGACTTATTATGGGCAAAAGATAAAGATGGATTGTGTTGCTGTTATTACTAACATGTTATTCTTGTTTGAAGTTGTTCAGTGTTGAGAACTGTGTGTGTCGTTTTGTGGGCCCGTGTATATGTCTGTGTGTCTGTCTGAGTGTCTGTCTGTGTGTCTAAATGTCAGGGAGAGTGATCAAAGTGGTTGGAATTATGCTAAAAGGATTGATGAAGTAGAGATAAAATGGAATCAAGGATTAGTAACCAACAAAAGGCTACTTATGAGTGACGAGATCTTATTGAGAAAAATAATTCCCAAATTTACAACAGAAATTAATAAAGAAGATGATTTGAGGAGATAAATTCATTTAAATTTGAAATTAAATAAAATAACTTATACAACGGGATAGGCTTAAAAGAAAAGAGAGAAATAGCCTGATGTGCGTTTTCTGAAAAATAAAGAAATTGAACCCAGACGCCTAGGCTGGTTTAAAAAGATGAGTGAAGATAAGGAAGTTCATCAAAAAACAGGATCTTGATAAAATTCAGTATTTAGACTCATGGAAAGCTGAACATGGTTTTAATGGTCAGTTAAAAACACGAAAAATAGCCGCATTGCAGAAATCAATCATAGCAAAGACAAAGAAAGACCACAAAAAGATGAAGAAAAATGGCTTTGAGGAAACAGAATATTGGATGAGGGTAGCCTTAAAAAGAGAAGAGGGTGACAAGAAACAGAAAAGATGAGACATTTGGGCAATAAAATGTGAGAATGACAGCTGTGTTTTAAAACCACAGCGGGCTGCAGGAAGATGGTGATGTGGATGGGGCATTTCAACAGCAGTTGAAGAATGCTTTACATGCAGAATCAAGAGAGGAAATTCATAAGTGGGTAAATAAACATTACATTTGCCTGCCAACAGGTACCCTGGAGGAGTATGTAAATCACGCCCTCCATGCTGAGAAGATAGAAAATAAAAAGAAACAGAGGTCTATAGACACTTTTTATCAAAATAAAGGTCAGAAAGTCTCTTATCAAGGTGGAAGAAGCTAAGACAAGGACGCCTTCCCACCGGAGATGATATTTGTTACAATTGTGGCAGATCAGGACACTTTGCCAGAAACTGCCGTCAACCACACAGGAAGACCACACTAAAAGAAGGCCAGATAGCAAGAAATTGCCTTGAGAAGAAGCAGCCTTCAGCATGACTGAGTTTTTAAATGAAGAGGTTCTCCTAAATTTACAAAAGATATTGGCTTTTGATTAAATGATTGAGCTGAAATAACCGTATTGGTAATGGGACACCAATTACCCTTTTTTTATGTGACATTGGTGCAGATAGGATTGCTTATAATAAATCAATTTCAAATGATAGGGCAAGTGAGAAAGCCCATAGTCAGATTTGCAAGTGGAAAAATGGAACAGAGTAACAGAATTAGAACCTGTGTGGTTGAGGGACCCAGAAGGACACTGAGTTGGTTGCATGAATTGAAATTAGTTTTATTTTTACAGAATAATGAGAGCCCAAGTTGTGGGGATGTGATTAATTTACAGAAAAAGTTTAGTGATGAGATAATTATATTTACATGATTCAATAGACAAGATATATCATTTTGATGATGGCTTTTACTTAATTGTATACTTGCGTCTCCTTCAGAAAGGGAGAAGTAGGTGTTATGAAATTTTAACAATTGGATGAAGCTTTTGAAAGTGAACATGAGGAATTATTGCAAAAACATAGGTGTTTCCTGATTTTTTAAATTTTGATTCGAGACATTGGTAGGTTTGAGTGGTTGTGGAAAAACTACAGTGAATTTGGAAATTAGGAGCAGACTGTGGAGAGGCCCCTGTGAGGAGGAGGAAGAGAGAGAGTTCAGTGATGAAAGACTGTCATTTGAATGAGAGAAGGAGGATATAAATTAGATTTTGCTTTTTGGTGAATTGAAGAAATAAATATTTTAGATTTCATATTCCAGTTGATGATGTTTATATTAAAGTAGGCCAGAGATGCAATGAAATGCAGAAATATAAATGATACAGGAAAAATTTGGCAAGGGCTATAATTTTCATTAAAGCAGAGAAGAAATTAGAAATTGCAAATAACATTGATGTGTACTTGTCCACTTTGAAGTAGAATTAACATGTTCATTTTGTGATAAGAAATTTGTGATTATGTGAAAAAGGAAAAAGAGAATTACAGGCTTTTCAAATAAAACAACCTAATTTAAATTGGCCAACTTGTCAAATGGAAAAGAAGATTTTAAATTATGCACAAAAAGCTTGAACGTGTTGAGCAGAAGGAAGAAAAAGAGAAAACATTTAAAAAAAAAAGAAGGAAGCAGAGAGTCTTGTGATAAACAATAACTTTTCAGGACGAAGAGAGAAGCAATAGAGGATCACATGGCGAAAGAAAAAAAAACTAACATAAAAAGTGTGTGTAGAAGCACTTCTACATCAACATGCGTTTTGCTTATTAGGCCGTGATACACTGACAATTGGACTTTAATATCAGAATCAATAAGCAAGGGCGAATTTAAACAAGAGTCAAAACTTTAAAAGGACGCATTGTCAGTGATAAGCGGGAAGAAAAATAGTAATAAATCTTTGTCAGACCACTTTTGTGTAAACGCCTTCCTTGGGACTTTCATGACCTCCATTAAGTCCCTGACCTTTCATAGATAAAGTTGGAGCCCAAAGTCTCTCAGGGCTGTAATTTATGCGGCAGAGAAAGAGCCCAACAGGCTTAGGGTGAGTTTAAAACAACAGTATCATGGCCATAAAATGGGTTGTGTATGTTGGAACTTGTGGAGATACACTGCAAGATTGTATTTACAAAGCATCTTAATGCACTACCAAATTATTATTATAAGCCATTTGGGCAAACAGTGACTGCAAAAAATGGCTTCATGGACTTGTGTTGCTGCAGAAACACAGGAAAGTGAATCCATTTGCATATTAGTCACAACAATTTGGATTTCGTGGCAGAGAACCACTTAAGAGTGTGATCAAGAGCTTTCACTGCTGCTTTAAGGAATGAAAAAATGACATTCCATCACATGACATTCACATTGCACGGCGATTTAATTGTAACATTACATTAATAAGGTGCGATGCATTTAAGCCCAGCGTCATTCTTTTTCCACGCACCATTTAGAAGGCGCCACACGACTGTGGAGCCGTCCAAATTTTCACCAAACCCATGACTTGACTTTTTGACATTTTTTCCTCCCGACTGGAGGAGTTAAGACGTGTAAGACTTGAAGACCAGGTGCACCTTCCAGACTGATAAGAAAGTGTCTGAGAACCAAGGTTGTAGGAAGAAATCACGCTGACTTTTATGCGATGGGAGTATTAGTAGTGTGATACCAACAGATAACTTGTCAAAGAGAGAAATTGTTAGGATAAGCAGGAAGAGCATAGGCGTTTGTGAGCTAATTAAAATTTGGAGTTTCCCATCTTGTATGAGCTGTATGGTTACAATGTGAACTCACAGTCAAGATAAAATGTTCTTGTGTTCTGTTGATTTTGGGCGAACGGGTGCTTTAAAAATCACAAAAGATAAAAGAAAAGTTGCGCATAAAGCACGTCTAAGTCAGTATTTGTAAATAAAAAAGTTTTCTGAACAGAAAATGACACGATTACGATTGAATAAAGGCTGGAGCCAAGCCATAACCCCAGAGTCAACATAGCACAAGAGGTTTAATGAAAACACACACACCCACACACACAGTAAATCAACTTGACAAGTTGATCTCAGGCCAGGGAAAAAGGCACCACTAATTGAACATGCACATTGGGTGGACAATGATGCAAACATTGAGTGAGACACGAGCAGACGTCGTGACTCAACAGGGAGGAGATATGATATGAAATTGTTCCCACATACAGACTTTTCAACAAAAAAAAAATTTTTTTGGACACTGTTATTTGTTTGGGTTGCAATATTGTTTGACTATGATTGATATGTTTTCAAAATGGATCAAGTTGTTTCCAACAACACATGCTGATGCTAAAAACGATTGGGAAAAGTGTTGTGTAATCAAATTATCCTGACATTTGGAATTTCAAGAAGTGATTTGAAGTGAAAATGATGCATTTTGTGAATGATGTTGTAACAAGTGGGACAGTTGTTAAAAAATGGACTCAAAGCGTCACTGTGCATACAGTCTGCAGGACTTGTGGAACGCACTAATGGAAAAAAAAAAAAAGAGACAATGGCCAGACTGTGTTTCAATCACAGCAATGAGGACAATGCCAGCCGAAGGAAGGACACTATCCCCTATAGACTCTCAGGTTCATCAGAACCACCAACAAAAAACATGTTTGACCGAAAAAGATGCAAAAGACGCAAATACTGGTCAAGTGTTTTTCTGATTCACAGAGAATTCACGTCCGTGTGGGAGACCAACTCTTCTTCAAGGTGTTGAAACGACTTCGTTGGGGGGAAGTGAATGCTGAGATGGCCCTCGCCAGATGATGGCGGTGACCCCGACGCAGCAAAGGTCGCGGGGCGTGGCAGCTGGATCCACCAGTTGCAGTACAAGCCACACCGGTTTCCAGCTAAAGGCCTAGCAACGCGAATCCCTCCCCGAGTCACAATCTCGGACCACACGCACATCAGAACCACACCACCAGCCACAGATACGAATGTTGAAGCCACAGAATAAAAAGATTAGATATGGTTTGGAAATTAATGACGTACATAAAGAAATTTGAGCCTTGATTGAAGAACATAATTGCATTTAAAGTTTTAAAAATGAAACAATTATTGATGTTATGACCACTATGAAGAATTTGAAAGACACAATATATATCGGGATAATTATGGTTTTCATTTTTTGTTATGTGTAGTCTGTTTTTGTTGCATTATTTTTATGACAAAAATGATGATTAATTGCATGTTTGTTGCCCAAAAATAACATTACAATCTGATTGATGTTGAGAATGACAAACTCGAACTGGACAATGACGAACTCGAACTGGACACTGAAACGTAAAATGAATATGGACTTGTCGCCCAAGCCCCACACGCGCACACACACACACCACACACGAAGATCCGGGAGGTAAAGACGGCTGTCTCCTCCTACAGCGAGGCAAGGGGCCTGCATCGAGTCCCCCAGAGACAAGCTCTGCGTGGAGACAGTTTTGTTCTTTTTCACTAGGCACATTGAAATGTATTTTTATATGTTTTATTCCCTGATGACTCATCTTAAAGCCGTATGGACATGATTTAAATCCGACAAACAGGGGGGAAATGTGAGAGTATGTAAATAGTTTGTGTATTTTTAATCATGTTTTTTATACACTATTTGTATCAATGATAATTACACACACACTCACAGACACGCACATCATTGCTTCAGCACACATGCGCACACCCACACGCTTGTTTAAGTTTCACTTTCCATAGGTTTCGTTTTTCTTTGAATAAAGTCCAGAGGGATGGGCGAAGAAGTCAGCGAGAGTGCGGGAGAGTGAACTGGCAAGAAGTCTACTTCACTTCCTGGCTTCTCCTCCCATCGCGATGGAGAAAAGACAAAACCTTCCCTGGTTATTCCTCTGGTTCTCTGCATTTAATTCAGTCTAATGAAGGCGTCAGGACCTTTTAAACCTGACAGCCATACAATGCCCAGGTCTGTCATACGGGCCAGTCAGTGCCACCCGGAGGGCCGGATGTGGCCCGCGGGCCGTGCAATGCCCAGGTCTGCTCTAGTGTGATTTGTTTTTACAATACAGAACTGTAGTTTTGACTTTTGAGCTCTGTTCTCAAAATAACATTACATTAAAGTACATTTTAGGTCACTGATGTTGTCGTGGTACATTCTTATGACTTGTGCGACCAGTTGAGGGTTTAGTCAGCCTTTTGCTAGTAGTCAGCTAGGATAGGCTCCAGCACCCTCACTGTACAGGATAAGCGGTGTGGAAAATGACATTAAAGCTCATCCTTTTATTTTATTTTTTTAAAATCTATTTCAGTCAGAAACATGATTGTTTATGCCTCTCATTTAGATTGATATTTACATTTGTGCAAAAATATGTGGGCTACTTTGCTTTTGTTTACTATAGATAATTTCAGATAGCTGCAGTAGTACTACTGGCTGCATTTTTCATTTGATACTGGTCTTTTTAATGTGATTTCAAAATGAAGTAAGGTAAGTTGTAATGGTGTGTTGAATTTTTTATTTATTTTTTTTTTTCAGGAAAACCTGAAAATAATAATTAAAAGAAAATCAGTATTGTGAAAAAATGTATAGTGGTACATTGCCATTGTGATATAAAATGGCCTGTTGTGACAGATTTTTTTCCCCATATTGCCCAGCACTATAGCTGCAATATGCTCACAGTCATTGCTGTTTGGTGCAGTGAATGAGTTTTTCTACATTATTTGAGACATCCAACTGTTTGAGCTTGGTCACTGAACGCACCTGGAGACGACTGCTAAGCATGAGTGATGTACTTTCTTTTATTTTGCTTCTCCACGCAGCTATCGATGACTGAATGCCAAACTGTTAGCCTGAATGAAAACTCCCAAAGTGTTGAGAACTTGTAACCGCACTTTATTCCCCACTCTTCACCATAACACCACCGCATACAGACGCACTTCCTCTTTACCCAACCCCAAGTAACACTGCCCCCTAGCTGTGTGGCATGTGAAGGTTATTAAACAAAAATAAGACAACAATCTCAGTCTCTTAAAAAAAAAAATAAATAAATAAATAAACAAATACACAATTGCTGAATTTAACAGCAAAACATTAAACATTACATTCAATTACAATATAACGTGAATGTGTATTTTTCTTTTAAACTAACGGTGTAAACAGTATGTTGGCTAGGTTATTTAATTCTCCAATACCCTTCATGGAGAGCCTTGAGCAACAAGGCTGGAGACGCTCCCCTTTTAGTTAGACAGTCTGCCAGTTGATCTTTAGTGTCTAACCACAGCACCTGTTTAAGCCTTTTGGCTTGGATCAGCTCCTTAATAGAACTGATTTCCAAACGTAATCTTTTTTCAGCAACAAGTTTAGTAGATTTCAAAGCATCCATAAGTGAGTGATTATCGGTAACACAGATTATTGGCACAGGTTGATCAGGACTACCAGCATACAGTTCAGAAAATAAAGTTGTCAGGTTTAAATGCCCATTTTGGGAGGGCTTACTGAAATAACTTACTAAATGTAACGGCCGAAATAAAACGCTAGCTGAATGGCCAGGAGGAACCAGACACCGTTGTTCATTTTCCTCGCCGGCGGGGGAAAAGAGTGGGACAGAGAGGCCGCGAGCAGCCTGCTCGCGGCCGCCCCATGCAACTCCTCCCCCCCTCTTCTCACCGGCTCGGCTTTTATTAGTTTGACTCAAGAATCACATGAAATTAGAATACAATGAAGGTCTGTTTAGCCTAAACTAAATCACCAGAATACAGGAGATTAATTAACAATGGTGGTCTGTTTTAGACTAAACTAATCAACAGAAGACAGAAAACATCAATAACTAATCATCAGTAACTCTAGCAGGCAGAGAATCACAACTCACAGTGTAAAGGTCAATTTAACTATACACATCATCAGGATACAGTGTCTGTGTGCGTGTGTGCTAAAATAACAAGTAAGTGTCTATGTGTGTGTGTTTAAACATGAATGAGTGTATAAAAACATGATTATAAATACACAAACTGATTAACTATCCTCAGCCCATCTTACATTTCCCCCCTGTTGTGGATTTAAAAATCATGGCCTTATGGCTTTAAGACAGATCATCATAGTGAAATCATACAACAGTGATCAGTGGATGGGCGAAAACCTCTCATTAGGGAAAAATTCCCCTCTGCACAAAACGAGAACCTCATGGTCTGATGACCACTCGGGAATAAAACATAAATAAACATTTCAATATACCTAGTGAAAAATAATAAAATTGTCTCCACGCAGAGCTTGTCCCTGGGGTGACTTGATGAAGGCCCCTTGCCTTGTTGTAAGAGGAGACAGCTGTCTTTGCCTCTCGGATCTTCATGTATGGTGTGTGTGTGCGCACGTGTAGGGGGCAGGTGTAAAAGGTCCATGTGTTTTTACGTTTCAGTGTCCAGTTCGAGTTCGTCATTGTCCAGTTCGAATTCGTCATTCTCAACATCAATCAGGTTGTAATGGTACATTTGGGCAACAAACATGCGATTAACCATCCTCTTTGTCATAAAAATAATGCAACATGAACATACTACACATAACAAAATGAAAACTATAATTATCGCGATAAATCGTGTCTTTCAAATTCTTCATAGTGATCATAACATCAATAATTGTTTCATTTTTATCAAAAAATTTAAATGCAATAATGTTCTCCAATCAAGGCTGAAATTTTGTTATGTACGTCATTAATTTCCAAACATTATCTAATCCTTTTGTTCTGTGGCTCCAACATTCGTATCTGTGGCTGGTTGTGTGGTTCTGATGTGCGTGTGGTCCGAGATTGTGACTCAGGTGGGCTCCTTTTCGAGGGATTCGCGTTGCTAGGCCTTTCAGCTTGCACTGCGACTGGTGGATCCAGTCACCACGCCCCGCGACCTTTGCTGCCGCCGGGGTCACTGCCATCATCTGGCGAGGGCCATCTCAGCATTCACTTGTCCCAACGAAGTCGTTTCAACACCTTGAAGAAGATTTGGTCTCCCACACGGACGTGATTTCTCTGTGGATCAGAACACACTGACCAGTAATTGTGTCTTTGCATCTTTGTCAGTCAAACATGTCTTTCATGTGGACTGAGACCGATGTGCCAGTCGCTGGTGGTTCTGATGAACCTGAGAGTCCATGTGTGAAGCCATATAGGATTTCAAAAGGGGATAGTGTCCTTCCTTCGGCTGGCACTATCCTCATTGCTGTGATTGAAAAATAGTCTGGCCATTGTCTTTTTTTTTTTTTTTCTCTTGATAAGTCTGGCCTTAATAGTTCCATTAGTGTCCCATTTCGTTACATCATTCACAAAATGCATCATTTTCACTTCAAATCACTTCTTGAAAGTCCAAATGTCAGGATAATTTGATTACACAACACTTTTTCCAACTGTTTTAGCATCATCATATCTTGTTGGAAACAACTTAACCCATTTTGATAACATTAATTACAACCAAACAACATTGCATCTCAAACAAATAACACATTGTCTAAAAAAAAGGTTTTTTGTTGAAAAGTCTGTATGTGGGAACAATTTCATATCATACTTCCCCACTGTTGACACACGACTATCTGCTCGTGTGTCAATCATCTTATTCCTCTAATCAATTAATTAGGCAGCCAGGATTTGCCATCTGCCAATTTGCTGATCCTGTCCTCAGCAATGTTTGCACCTTTGTTCCCCCAATGTGTGCATTCAATTAGTGGTGTATTTTTCCTGGCGCGATATCAAATTGTCAAGTTGACTTGCTGTGAGTGGGGGTGGGGGTGTGTGTGTGTGTGTGTGTGTGTGTATGTGTTCATTTTCCTTTATAGTAATGCAGTGCCGACTTTGAGGTCATGCTTTGGGCTGCAGCCTTCGCTGCATTGTCAGCGAGGCAGTTTCCAATTGTAATTGGGTCATTTCATTAAGTAAGTTTTGCTTTTCAAATAACCATTTAGGCATGTTTTATGCACAACATTTCGTTTCTTGTTGTGGTTTTAAAGCCCTTGTCTGCCCAATGTCGACAGAACACATGAACATTCATCTTGACTGTCAGTTCACATTGTAACCATACAACCCATACAAGATGGGAAACCCTAAATTTTAATTAGCTCACACCTGCTACGCTCTTCCTGCTTATCCTAACAATTTCTCTCTTACAAATGATCTGTTTTGTGACCTTAGTTCTCAAACGCTTCTACTCCTCACCAGTCCGGAATGTGCACCTCATTTCTTTCTTAACAGTCTGGAATGTGCACCTGGTTTTTGTGTCTTACACGCCTGAATCAGTGCAAAACATCATGCTGCTTGTCTTGAACATACAGAATTTAGCATCCCTTGAAACAAAATTTCCATTTGCAATCCCCAAAACAAAAAATGTTCCTCCAGTCGGGAGAAAAATGTCCTTAAAAAAAAAAAAAAAAGTGTCCATAAGGTCAAGTCGCGGTTTGGTGATAATTTGGAGTGGCTTCCACAGTCGTGTGGCGCCTTCTACTGGTGCGGGAAAAGTGACGCTTGGCTGAAACGCACCGCACCTTATCAGTGTAATGTGTCCCTGTGACAATTAGGTCGCCGTGCAATGTGAATGTGGTGGACAAGAATGTAATTTTTTAATTCCTGAAGCAGCAGTCAAGACTGCTTGAACACACTCTGACGTGGCTCTTACCACGGGATCAAATTATTGTGACTAATATGCAAATGGATTCACTTTCCTGTGTTTCTGCAGCAACACAAGTCCATGAAGCCATTTTTGCAGTCACTGTTTGCTCAATGCTCATAGTAATTTGGTAGTGCGTTAAGATGCTTTGTCGATAGAATCTCCTTTTTGGTCTCATGTTCCCTTGAACATTATGTTTACTACACACTACACATGACCTACAAAATTTTTTAAAAAGGTTTGTTGTCCTAGCTGTACTATGGATATCAATCCCCCCTGTTGAGACATGGGAATTTCCATGACTCAATTTAGCAGTTAAATGTCAAGTTGGTAGTGCTAACACATCGTAATCAATGAGTTCATGCTTGACAAGTTCAAAAGCTTTGTCAGCCTCAAGTGTTCAAACAATTATTCTCTTCTTGCAAATATCATTGGCTTATCATAAATGATGTCCAGCAATGGTCGTGTGATTTCTGAGTAATTTGCAAATCATGAATTAAACACCTATAAAAACATCATTAACTTCTCTGTTATTGGTTTTAATGCTCTGGCAATGTTTTTCCTTTTTGTTTATCACCGATAATGCGCCCTTTTAAAGTTTTGACGTCTGTTTGAATTCGCCCTTGCTTATTAATTCTGATATTAAAGTCCAATTGTATTAGTGTATCACAGCCTAATAAGTAAAACGCATATTGATGTAGAACTCCTTCTACACACTCTTTTTATGTTTGTTTTTTATGTCACGTGATCCTCCGTTGCTACCACAACTCGTCCTGAAAAAGTAATGTTTAAAACAGGACTTTCTGCTTTCTCCTTTTTTCTTCCTTTTGCTCAACACGTTCATGCTTTTTGTGCATAATTTAGGATTTTCTTTTCCATTTTACAAGTTGGCCAATTTAAATTAGGTTGTTTTATTTGAAAAGCCTGTATTTTTTCTCATTCCTGTTTCTTTGTCTTTCCTTTGGAGTAGTTTATTGGGCATTTCTTGGAGGTCTTCAGTACTCGATTGTGGTCCTGTGGTTATTAGGTCCAAGCTGTAGAAGGTGAAAGGGCCTCCTTTTCCTTCCAAGATCATCATTTGTTTGACTTCCTGTCCTCGTTTCATCACTGTCATTTTTTCTCCTTCTACAGTGAGAACGAGCTGGAGGGTTTTGATTAAGTCTCTTCCCAAAAGGTTGGATGGACATTCTGGAACTACGACTAACCTCTTGCCTCGATATAAACTTCCATCTTCATCTTCTATTGTGAGGGGTTTGGTATAAAACCGTTGCGCTGCCTTTCCTCCTACTCCTATCACCATGACAGCTTTATTTGACAGTTTGGTCCCTGCAGGTAGGGCCTTGATTACTGAACTTTCTGCTCCAGAGTCAACTATAAATTGTTTTGTTGTTTTCTTTGGGCCTAATTGTAGTGTTCTCATTGGTGGGTCCACTGTAGAGGCCATTCCAAACAAAACAGATAAATCTAGAACGACCAGTGGCGATTCTAAGGTTACTTCTTCTTCATCTTCGCTATTGCTGAACGGCCTCTGCTCAGGTTGTTCTTCGCCCTGTGGCTGGTAACTTACTAGTCACATGTTACCGGTATAGTCTTCCTCTGGTGTGGTCTTCCTGAATGTTTGACGGCAATTTCTGGCAAAGTGTCCTAATTTGCCACATTTGTAGCAGCTATCATCTCTATTAGAAAACCGTCCTCGACCTTGTCCCCTGGCGCCAGAATATCTGCCGCGCTTTTGTCCTCGTCCTCTGTCCCCTTGACCTTGATAGTAGATGGGGGCGGAGGCCGCTGTGGAAAGGCCTTCCATCACGGCAGCCAAAGTGGTTGATGTGTTTCGCTCCTCCTTTTTCTTCTGGATTTCCTCGGCATGGGAGGCATATTCGATGAGCGTGTCAAGGTTTGCAGTTCGCCACCCAACGTGGTGTTTGCAGATGAAGTCTCTGGTGGATTCGTGGATACCATCTAGGAAGGCCGACTCCAAGAGGATTTGGTATGGGCTGTTGTCTGCATTGTCTTCCTGTAGGCCGCAATAGAGCCTGTAAACTCCAGATAACCTTTCCAAATACCGGCGGGCAGATTCCATGTCTTCTTGGTGACATTGTCTGATCTTTGTGTTGTCTGGTTGCTTCTTGAAGATTTTTCTTGCTTCATCAAACATGGCGCGGATTGCGTTTGCGAGCTCGGGAGCTCCAGGCGGGAGAGGCTGGCCTGTGACATCGTAAGGGTTGAAGGCACCTCTGATTCTGCCATATCTATACCCTAAGATCATTCTCATGCATGTTTCAAATTCTTTTCCATTCAGGTGGTAGCTATTCATTAGGTCGTGCATATTCTCAATCCATTTCTCCACATCCGCTTCGATTGGTGGGATTGATTGGCAGGCCGCCTTGCATTCATCTTGGGTCCAGGGCCTGTAGACCATGATGGTAGGTTCATGTGGGTGGCCATTTGCATCATTAGTCCCAAAAGCTGGGTTGGCTACGGCCACCATCGGGTAGGCCTCTACACTGGGTAGCGGTGGGTAGAGGTTCGTGGCTTGAAAGACTTATGCTCTTTCAGGGTTATTGAGTGATTTTTCCATCGGCTGTGCTTGTGCTCTCTTTTTCTTTTGCTCCCTTGTTCCAGCCGCGGGGGGTCGCTGTGTGGAATCGAATGAGGCAGGAGGGGCCGTGTGTGAGGAGCGGGAAGTGTCATTTTTCTCCTCGCTCTCCAGGGGCGGCATCTCATCGTCACTTGGCTCCGTCTCTGGGGCTGTGGCCGCCTGTCTTCCTGCTTGCGCGGCAGTGTGGGTTCGCTCATTGAACAGTGCACTTCCTCTCTTGCCTCTGACTCCGGTCTCGTCATCTTACCTTTTCTTCATCTGATAAACTTTTTAAACCAGCCTAGGCGTCTGGGTTCAATTTTTTATTTTTCAGAAAACGCACATCAGGCCTTTCTTTTAAGCCTATCCCGTTGTATAAATTGTTTAATTTCAAATTTAAATGAATTCATCTCCTCAAATCATCTTCTTTATTAATTTCTTTTGTAAATTTGGGAATTATTTTTCTCAATAAGATCTCGTCACTCATAAGTAGCCTTTTGTTGGTTACTAATTATTAATTCCATTTTATCTTTACTTCATCAATCCTTCTAACACAATTCCAACCACTTTTATCACTCTCCCTGACATTTAGACACACAGACAGACACACAGACATATACACGGGCCCACAAAACGACACACATAGTTCTCAACACTGAACAACTACAAACAACAATAACATGTCAGTAATAACAGCAACACAATCCATCTTTATCTATGGCCCATAATAAGTCCTTCAATTGAACTACTATGTCTCTATTGACCTCTTATTTATGCCAATGGATCCCATATCCACTATTTATTCAATTGAATATTTCCTAAATTTATTTATGCGCAAATTTCTCTATCTCTTTAGAGTTATTCTTTGTCTTGTCTATGGTTAGTAATTTTGGCGGTACTGTATAGTACTTTTATGAGTTTTTAACTAACCTCCGAATTTATATAAAATTTATTTAATTTTCCATTTAACCCAAATTTTTATTTTATTTTATTAAGATCCTATTTTTTTCACATGCGTCCAATCCTTACACTGCAGCATATTCCTGGGTTTTATTTTACTACCTAGTATCCCCATTTTAGAAAATTTGGTCCAGTTTGTCAACACCTAGGGCGTTCTAAAAACTGGTTTCTCATCAGTAGGACAGCAACTCAAATTTTCTGTTTATAACACTTACTGTATTACATGGGATAAAATACCAAATGGTATTTCTAATCCCCAATCACACCATTCACTCACTTTGCATAGTTTTTCGCAAACATTCACAAGCAAAATTATCATTCCACGTCTGACTTTCTTTCTCTGCAAATTCTTTTCTCACTACTTTGCTTACAACTCTTTTTCTACCTTTTGATCCATCTGTGATTGTATGACGTTTGTTACTTTCACTCACCTCACACACACACGCTTTTCGTTCTCACACACACACAGCTGCACAGCGCCACAATTCACGCACACACGTCTCAGTCAAACAAGCAGTCTGCTTACCAAAATAAAAATTCAAATAAAAACCACCGAAAATAATGCCTTATTATTCCCTAAATTTCAATGTGAAATTGTGAGTAGACCTCTAAGTCGTCGATAATTTCTCTATTTATCGACACCGAGGAACTTTTAATCGATGCTACCGTGATGTCGGTTTGAACGAGTTACGACCTAATTTCTTCTTTTTGTAACTCCCTAAACAACACGATCGTGGTTTAGACGTACCTCAGAACGTTCTTTTATACTACCGTGCCCTCCGTAGGGGAGATCCAGCCTCCCGAGAAGTCCAGCTTCCCTTCAGCGCGATGAGTTATGGCCTAATTATTTTTCTATAACTCCTTAGACGAGCACGATCCAGTTTATTTTCTTTTCGACCGAACTACTGCAAAACGGCCGGCGCGCGCTTCCTTACTCACAAAAATCACCCCTTACGAATTCCTTATTATTTTAAATTTTAAAATGGTGGCACAAAATAATTTGAAAACAATACCTGGTTGCTCCTGGGTCAGCCTTGTCCGATCGGCAACCGGCATCCGGGCGGTGCGCCGTCGCAGGAACTTGGATGCCTCGCTTTCTCAATGTTGAAGCGCTGACGTCAGATTCTATGGCGTCCAAGGATCCGAGACGACGCCCGTCCGAGTGCGGTTGCCCGCATTCTCCACCAAATAAATGTCAGGTTTAAATGCCCATTTTGGGAGGGCTTACTGAAATAACTTACTAAATGTAACGGCCGAAATAAAACGCTAGCTGAATGGCCAGGAGGAACCAGACACCGTTGTTCATTTTCCTCGCCGGCGGGGGAAAAGAGTGGGACAGAGAGGCCGCGAGCAGCCTGCTCGCGGCCGCCCCATGCAACTCCTCCCCCCCTCTTCTCACCGGCTCGGCTTTTATTAGTTTGACTCAAGAATCACATGAAATTAGAATACAATGAAGGTCTGTTTAGCCTAAACTAAATCACCAGAATACAGGAGATTAATTAACAATGGTGGTCTGTTTTAGACTAAACTAATCAACAGAAGACAGAAAACATCAATAACTAATCATCAGTAACTCTAGCAGGCAGAGAATCACAACTCACAGTGTAAAGGTCAATTTAACTATACACATCATCAGGATACAGTGTCTGTGTGCGTGTGTGCTAAAATAACAAGTAAGTGTCTATGTGTGTGTGTTTAAACATGAATGAGTGTATAAAAACATGATTATAAATACACAAACTGATTAACTATCCTCAGCCCATCTTACAAAAGTTGACAGAAAAATGGCATTGTCAATTCCCTCAGACATAGCTAGTGTCTCACCTGCTAGTGTACTTCTGACAATTCTCTTAATTTTCTTTGACTGCCAGCAAATGGGAGAAAACTGTCCATTTTCACCCATCAAAACAACAAAGTGCCCACCTTGAGTACCCCCATCAGATAGATTTGCGAAAGATGCATCAGTGAATGCAACAAACTGTAGGCTATCATCTTTCCCAAGGGGTTGAAATTTCAACTCAACTGACTTGGTCTTGAGTTTGGATACGACTTTGTTTGCTTCGATAATTGTCTGTATGGTAGCACATTTGAGATTTGAAGCCAGATTACTGGCATCAAACATGGCATCGGGTCTGCTCTGTCTTGCAACCCACAACAAAAGTTGCCCTATTTTTTATCTTAACTGATCTCTTTCCTCTTCAGTGACGGGTGAAGTATGCTCAGCTGCACGCGATGGAGTGAGATGTATTGGCTGTAAATGGTCAATATATGTGGCCTGGTGTATTTTTATCCCTTTTTCTGAAGTAACAAAATCTACACCCACATACGAAAAATTATCATGAGCTTCACGACCAACACTAAACTTGACTTTGAGATGTGCCATGACAGTCATTTCAAACATTTTAGAACCACCCCAAATGAAATCATCAACGTGACATGCAAGCACACCCGTGACGTTTTTCCTCATTGTCCAGCCAATAGAAAACTGCTGGGTCAACTTTGGATACTGTACCTCCTGCACCAATCATTATGTCTTTCACTCTGTTATACCAATACAGAGAGGCATCTGCTAAACCATACACACACTTTTTCAATTTCCAAAGCGCCCCTCCGCAGTTGGCTTCAGGAGGAGGTTTAACAAAAATGACGCGAGACAGTTCCATGCCTTGTAGAAAGGCTGACTTTATGTCCATCGAATGAAGTGTCCACTGTCTTTGACAAATCACAGCTACAAGAAGCCTCAGCGACTCTGAGGCACAGGTTGGTGAGTCTTTTTGTAACTCAGCAACTTGCAGCTCCTCAAAACCTCTTGCAACAAGCCTTGCTTTTGGTACTAATCCAGTCACTGTCTCTTTCAGAGTGCATACCCATCGTGTGGATATGTACTTTTGTCCCTTGTCCTCAACTTCCTCAAACACATCATTTTTTCTCCAATTCTGTATTTCGCTTGTTTTGGCTTTGTCAAATAAGACATTATTTGTTGCAAATATGTCCTCGCTTCTATAGTCCGTCACATCTTGATCCTCCTGAATTTGAAAATCCTCTAATTGTGAAACATCTGATGATTGGTTGATTCCAGCCACTCCCGCAGGCCCGAGCAGCTCAAAATTGTACCAATTTTTACATTTTCCAGTCGCTTTTCCTGCACGTCCCAAAACCTTTGCTGTTTGTTGAATGCTGGTTTCGGGGTTTTTGAATGTTACAATCCGACCAGTCTTTAACTGGATATTTCTCTCTTGCTCTTGTCCTTCAGCCCTTGTGTTCACAAGAGCAGGCAATGGGTCATTCTCCATGTACTCGGCATGTGGCTCGCCTTCCAACTCCTCAACCGCATCAATAGTACACCGTTGCTTATTATTGGTCTGTTTCTCACAGGTAATCTGAGAAACATCATCATCATATTCATGAGCAACCTTTTTTAGTCTGAGTTGATGAACTCTAACACAGGTGCCTCCATGACGAACAAAAACAACTGCACCATCCTGTCCAATGACCACTCCTGGCCCTTTCCATTCTGGACAGTCGACGCGTTTGTAGTAGACCTTGTCACCTAGTTCATACTTCTCATCTGTGTGACGTAGCTGTTTCTTTAGTGCTCTACGAATTCTCTCAGAAGATTCTGCTTCAGTAAAAGCCTTTCTTGCTGCATGCAGAGCTGAAATATGCTTCGCGACCCATTCACTTTTTGTGGTGCCTTCTAGAGCTGGTGCTTTGTCAATCAACACAGAAGGTAGGTTGGGATTCTGTCCGAACACCAGCTGATGTGGGCTGTAGCCATGGACGCTCGCCATGCAGTTCTTCGCCATTAAAGCCCAATCCATGGCAGTGCTCCAGTTGCATCCAGTGCTTGTCTTCACTTTCATTATAATTTCAGTTAGGGTTCGATTGTGTCGTTCTAATAGCCCATTACTCCAAGGACTATAGGCAGCTGTTGTTTTTACTTCCATGTTAAAATTCTCAGCCATGTCTCTCACTTCTTCATTATTAAACTCCCAACCATTGTCACTGAACAGCTTTTTAGGGGGGCCATGAACACTTATCCAATCATGAATAAAATGTTTAACGATCTCAGAAGACTTCTTTGTAGTCAGAACACTCCCTGCACTAAAACGAGTGAACTGATCAATAATATGTAGGTACCATACTCCCGGTTCCAGCTCGTGCAAATCCACAGCAACTGTTTCATTTTAAGTTGACGCAAGCGGTAAACCAACAGCTGGTTTTGGTTTAACCCTACTATATTTTTGACATACTTCACATCGACTTACTACATTCAGTAGCAGGTTGGCACATCCAGAATCCTTGTTCCCAGAACTGCTCAAAAGTCTTTGTAGCTTGTCAGCAGAGGCATGTCCAAATTGTTTGTGAAGTTTCTCTAAAACTTTCATCTTTTCATCGGTTGTCATTTCATCTGTTATTGTCAGTATTTCTTCCTCAGTAGCTGGCACATGCTCCTTGTTGGCATTACATTTTTCATCAGTGTCCACAATGCTTACACAGTAATGTCCAGAGCTAGTAAAATCCAGTTTGACAGGTTGGTCGAACATCACTACGTTGTCACGCTCCATGTCCAAAACTGTTCTTGCTCTTTTTAGTGATGACTTACTCAAAAGCAGGGGGATGTCAACAGGTACAACTTCGGTTTGTATATTACACTTTGTGTGCCCAATTTTGGCAGGTATCTTCACACTCTTCACAGAGTAGACCACTTTTCCATCTCCAAACTTAAATGGTCTGTGACTTTGTTTTTCAGTCTCTTTCATAGTATTTGCACTTTTCTTTCCCAATACCGAGCTGTAGTGCTCAAGCCACTTTTGTCCACATACTGTTCTGGTACAAGCAGTATCTATTATAGCTGAGCCAAAACATTCAGTCATGAATATTTCTGCATTTGTAGGTGATTCCTTGGTTAGCAGCGTAACATTACACTCTTCAACTTCCGTTTGACGAGCCTCAGTTATTGCGACATTCTCACCGCTTCTGTGTGGGCAGTCTCTAGCCCAGTGATACGTGCTTTGACACACTGCACATTTTGATCGCCGTCCAAACTTGTCAAGGGGATTAGTACCACTCTGTGGAGTTTTCTGCCGAGTGTTCTTTTGCCAAGCTCTGCCCTTTTTTCGTTGCTGCTCCGTAGCATACACAGTTTCCTGGCTGATGGCATCCGCCGCAGCAATCGCATTCGCGCCAAATATCCTCTTCAGCGCCGACTTCATATTAGCAAAGCCAGCTGCATGTCTGTCATCTCCAAGCACGCTGTGTCTAGCAGCTTAAACGCTCAAACAGCATCGGGTAGTTCCATGTTGTATTTCCGCATTCGTGAATAGCGCTGTTCAAACTCGATGATATAGTCCGCCATGGACCCATTCACGTCTTTCATAATGCGATCAAAATTGGAGTAGGCTTCGTATATTCTGTCTTTTTCTTCTTTAAGGAATAGCCCATCAAGTTTGGCAAATAAAGTGTCCATTCCCGTGTCTTGGTTTAAGTCGTCTACTGGAATTTCCATCGCCGTTTCTCGCCCTACCTGATAGCGCCAAAGCCACCGCGAGGGCTTGCTTCTTTTTCTCCAAGTCGGTGACTCTTGTCCAAATTCCGACTTCATTTTTCCAGCTTTCGTAAGGTTTTCCTTCTTCAAACGGTGGCGGAACTCTGTAGTTGCTAACCATCCTCTGCTACCAATGTTAGCCTGAATGAAAACTCCCAAACTGTTGACAACTTGTAACCGCACTTTATTCACCACTCTTCACCATAACACCACCGCATACAGACGCACTTCTTCTTTACCCAACCCCAAGTAACACTGCCCCCTAGCTGTGTGGCATGTGAAGGTTATTAAACAAAAATAAGACAACAAAACTATTGTTTTTTAAAAGCATTGCTCATAAAACTAAAAATCAAAGGTGTTCTTCATGTCGTTAAATGAAAACAAGCAAAGAATTGTTGCACCGCTTTAACTCAATGCATGCGCACTCCCGCGGAAGGGGATACAGTTTATTTTGGGTGGAACTATATTGGCAAAACAACAAATATGTTCACAGTAGACAATGCAGCTCAAATTGTTCAAATTGGGTGAGATGAGTGTAGAAAAATTAGCGGCTGTTAGTTTGTTGAAAACAGCAATAGATCTAACAGTTGACTTTTTCAAGTGCAAGTCAATGTGTTACAGGCAAAGCGAAGGGTGAACACAAAGAGAACCATACGCTTTGTCCAACCTTTTGTTTGTAAAATAGCACAGGGTTATTCAACTAATACCTTGTACCTGTTTGAGAAGGCGTTTATCTGTGAAGAGTTTCCTCTCCAGTTCCAGAGTTTTTTGGCTCTCTAACAAAGACTTCATCCTTTGCTGGGAAAGTTCATTTCCTAAACGTTCCACATCCTTACTGCAAATGTAAAAAGAGGCACAGATTAAAAAAACGAAACAACCCCCCTTCCCCCAAAAAAGAAAAAAAAAACACTAGTTCGTACTCATAAAACGTGAGGGATTAGTTTTAGGGCGAAATTTCAAATTTCAGGATGAACCTTAAATGCACTATATACTTTAAACGTGATGTGGTTTTCTCATTTGCAGTGGTCGTTGTTGGCTGACTGGTGGTGTTCCTTTTGTGTATGTTCATTTATTGCTCTTGTCAGTATTGTTGCCATCTCATAACAGACCACGGGAGGTGTGGCAGGGTCTACGGAGCATCACCAACTTCCGTGGCAGCAGCACGACCTCTGTAGACCCGAGTGCATCGCTGGCAGAGGAGCTTAACTGCTTCTTCGCTCGCTTTGACTCGCCCCAACCGTCACACCCCCGCACTTCAAGCTCCAACTCCCCCTCACTCATCGTAGAGGAACACGATGTGAGGCGCGCGCTCCTGGCGGTCAACCCCAGGAAAGCTACTGGACCCGACGGAATACCAGGCAAGGTCCTCAGAGCATGTGCCCACCAACTGTCACATGTTTTCTGCAGGATCTTCAACCGCTCCCTGGCTCAGGCAGTCATCCCCTCCTGCTTGAAAACTTCCACCATTATTCCTGTCCCCAAAAAGTCACCAGCCGTCCACCTGAATGACTACCGTCCTGTAGCTCTCACACCAGTCATTATGAAGTGCTTCGAGAGGCTGGTTCTCCAGCACATCAGGGACTGCCTTCCTCCCACTCTGGACCCCTACCAGTTTGCATACCGGGCTAACAGATCCACTGAGGACGCCATCGACACTGCTCTGCATGTTGTGCTGGGCCACCTGGAACGACAGCAGAGCTATGCAAGGATGCTCTTTGTGGACTACAGCTCGGCATTCAACACGATCATCCCAGACATCCTCGTCGCCAAACTGGACATTCTCACGCATCTGGATTTAGGACTTTCTGACCAACAGACCCCAGACTGTGTTGCTCGGCCCCTACACGTCCTCCACCCACATGCTGAGCACCGGTTCCCCTCAAGGATGCGTGCTGAGCCCTCTCCTGTACGCCCTCTACACCTACGACTGCAGCCCGGCCCACGGCAACAACACCATCGTCAAGTTTGCTGACGACACGACAGTGGTCGGTCTGATCTCGGAAGGTGACGAGACAGCCTACAGAGAGGAGGTAAAGAGACTGATAGCTTGGTGCAAGGACAACAGACTGCACCTTAACACTGCAAAAACAAAGGAGATTGTCGTCGACTTCAGGAGGAACAAGACGGTGCTGCCCCCCCCCCCTCTGCATCGAAGGCGTGTGTGTGGAGAGGGTCCACACGTTCAAGTTCCTGGGAGTACATAGCTCCGACGACCTTTCTTGGACTCACAACACCACAGCAGTGGTACCACTCGTCCATCGAGAGCCTGCTGACGTACTGTGTCTCCACCTGGTACAGCGGCTGCACTGAGGCGGACAGAGTGAGGCTCCAGAGGACAGTCAAAACAGCGCAAAGGATTATTGGCTGCCCTCTCCCCTCACTGTCGGACATCTACACCGCCCGGTGCCTCAGAAGGGCTCTCAACATCGTCAATGACAATACCCACCCAAACTCACACCTGTTCGACCTGTTGCCCTCTGGCAGGCGCTACAGATGCATCAAATCAAGGACCAATAGACTGAGAAACAGTTTCTTTCCGAGAGCCATCTCCATACTGAACTCTCACACACACACACACACACGAGACCACCCTAACCTTGCAAAACAGCATTGTGATGTGTTTCTATATGCCCTATTCAGTACTGAATTCCATTGCACTGTCTTCTTTATTTATCTAATTTATATATTTGTCTGTATTATTGTTGTATTGCACTGGAGAGGGGAGCCCTCTAATCTCGTTGCACACTTGAGTACAATGACAATAAAGGGATTTCTATTCTATTTCTATTCTATTCTATTCTTTCTCGCACTCCTTGTGTTCTTTTTTCCTTGTGATGAAACTCCTTCCTGTCTCCTTGATGTATGATTTATTGCACGATTTGCACGGAATTACATAAATGGAGTTGCATTTATTTTCCGGGTGTATTTTGTACTTTGGATGAACCAAAATCTGGCGGAGAGTTGTGTATGGTTTGACAGGTGTGTTAATATTGTATTACCTCATTCTTCTTTGGATACGTTGCGTAATCCCTCTCATGGACGGCAACATTACCATTCCTCTCTGCGCTTGATTGTTTTTTTCCTCCTCTGTATTGTGTTATTGTTTTTGACCTGTCATGCGCCTTTTGTCATTGACCACTGTGGATACTGACACCCATTTAGTGCGTGTTGTATGCGTTTTTCCTCCCGTGTTCTGACCTCCGGATATTTTATTATTGTGGTGAGTTCATGTAATTTTCTGACAACTGACAACTTTTGGATAGTGGGGTGTTCAGATGTCCAAAGGCGGTATTGGAGTGCGTGGGTTTTCTGTGTAATTTTATTTTTTAATTAATTTGTTCTCAGTTTTCTGTGTGATGTACGTTCAAGTCCAGAAAAGCTCTTTGTGCCTGAATTTTATGCTGGCTGTGGTATCTCTGGAGTTGAGTTGATTTGTAAGGTGTTGCATATGTAGTGTTTAGATTTTTTTTTCCATGTCGTCCACAGAGCGTTTCCATCGTGATGGGAGGTATTTTTCCAAGGCTGTTAAAAGTGCCTTCTGTTCCAGGTCTTCGATGAAGAATCCACACAGGATGGCAGAGAGTGGGACTCCCATAGCAAACCGTTCTTTGTGTCGGTATATGGTGTTTCTGAATTGGAAATATGTGGATGTGTCAATGAATTGGAGTGGCTGGGTAATATCTTGTGTTGTTAGATTTGAGCGTGTTTTTTTCATGTCCTGTCTCCTTTTAACCTGTGATTGTCTGGGTATTTTGGTGAAAAGGGAAATACAATACAACTTTATTTAAATAGCGCATTTCACAACAGCTGGAGCTGTAACAAAGCGCTTTCCATATGGTGTCATATAAATTAGCAGGTAATTAAAACATTAACCAACATCATCTTTTATAAACGAATCAGCGAATACATATTAAATAATAATAAGAGAAAATGAATTTAATACAACTAATCCTGGTTCAATTAGAATTAGTATCTGAACAGCCCTCTTCATTATACTGTTCACATTTTGACATCATATGACAAAGATGACCCAAAAGAATGCACCATACGTGATCTTTTCAGAACAAGGGGCCACTGAGCTTAGAGTGCAAAAGAGTGGCAGATAAGCAGGTTTCCAGAGGGATAAAGAGACTGCAATTGTCAGAGGAAGATACAATGTCCTCTGAATTTTTTCTGGAACAAAACATCGGTTGTGAAATTTGAAGTTCAGCTCCTTGTTAGAGAACAACCCTTTGTGTAAAATTAAATAAAAATGAAACACTGAACAGTTGTTAAGAGAAGGTCAAATTAACTTCACCTTTGAAGTGCATTTTAGATTAATCACAAAGTAGGTTTGCTTCATACATTACCCCATTACTTCACCAAAAAGAAAACATTTACTCACATTGCACTGTCGAGTTTCATTTTGAGCAAGTCAGTATAAAACGTTTCAATGTGGCCATTACCAATTTCTGATGGAGGTGTATTGCTTCCCTTGGTCTTTAGAAATACCTGCATACAAACAGCTGTTTAATATTTCATCCCAGTAGTTCACAAGCAAATAATATATTTCATGGCACATCATCAATAATTTATTTGTTTCTTGTGTAAGTTTAAAAAAATAGCTTGCTAGCGTCTCCTAGAAGTTAAACAAAAGTAACCCGAGTTGTACATTTCACCTACATCTATGACAATTTGGTGGAATATTTAACAGGCCCAGACCAGTCAGCCATTTTGAATTTACTTTAAAATTTGACGTCGCTTTGACCACTAAATCTGCTGTAACTTGGCAGACATTTTCTTTATGAAGCTGTCTCCCATTTGATAATAGTCAAGGCCTGAAGACATCAACAAACTTATTTTTCATTGTAGTGGTACTGCCACCTACTGGCTAAATGAACCACATGGTTTAATTCTGAGAAGTTTCCTCCCTGCAGGTTGAGCAGATTGACCTAATATTTTTGGAAGACTTTTTTGACTTTCATCTTATTGCAACTTGAAGTTTGTAAAATTTTACAAAAACCTGCTGCATTGGCAACACACTGTGCGGTCGCTGCTCAGGCCCTAATAATAATAATAATAATGATGATGATAATAATAAGTTCTACAAAAACAAAAAGGGACCTCACAGCGGTTGCTGCTCGGGCCCTAATAAACCACATGATATTTAAAGTCGCAGGGTTCAAGGCTTGGGGGGGAAAAAAATTAACAGCTTATTGTCCAAAAAGTAAGGTAATTGTTTCGAGCCAGTGTTTAATTCAACTGCCAAAGTGTTTTGAATTTCAGCCTCTGAACAGGAAATTGTATCTTATTTTTTTTTAGACCTTCATGATAGCAGACATCTTTTGTTTAATCAAAATAAGACATTTGGAAACATCTGCTTCTATTTTGGAAATACATAATGAACATTTTTCCAGATTTCTGACTTGCAATGGACTAATTCTAAAACTGATTCAAAATCAATTAATGAAAAAAAGCAGTCAGTCATAGTCTAAATAACCTGCAATTGACATGCAGTTAAACCTGATGTTGCCTCTCTAAAAAAAAACTATACAAAAGTAGCCCTTCACATTAATCAGTCCCAAGAAGTAGCCCTCATTTACAAAAATGTTGTAGAGTACATTATTGTTCCCTCTTGTGTGATACTGCTCAATTGTTATGTTTTATTAATTCATGAAACAACTGCAAATAAACAACAATCATAAGGACATAAAAAATAATGGGAAAAATATTTTACTCCAAAAATATTTGATAATCAAAATCCTACTAAAGGCAATACAGTAGCAGCACGAACAAAAACTGATTAAGGCTAAATAAAAAAGCTAAGATTCTTTCCCCCAGAGTGGGGTTGGAATCTTGGCAGTCAACTTCACATGGCTATGAAACGATGTCTTGTCAGCGTATACACAATCTCCAAGTTGATGAACACTCACCTCAACCTTCTCCAGTCTCTGTAGTTTAGCATTCAAATGTTGTATCTCGTCATTCTTCTCTAACAAAATAGACTGGAGTCTTTCCAGCTGAGAGGAGTCAGCCCTTGAACATTGGAACTGCATAAGAGTGGCAATGTGGACCTAGACAACATATGGATAGTGACAATTATGCCTAATTGTGCTATTTAGTCACAAATATTGATTGAATAAAAATTTAGTTTTTACAAATTCCTTTGACCTCCCACAATTTAAGTGAATACACACCAATACAAATCAGCCAAAAAATATGTTTCTATGCGTACCAATGTTTAACTCACACTGGCAAAATCTTACACAAGTCAAACCATTTTCACACGTAAGATTAAGTACTACTATTTCAGAATTCATTCATTTTTAAAATACAAAATACAATAATGAGCGTTTTAGCTATCTAACTTGATCAATCATCTTTGAGGCACATTCTCAACTCAACTGTATTTTTTCGAAGATAAAACAAAATTAAATATCTGTTATAAGGTTAAAAAAATAGCTGTTGAAAGCTGTGATTAATCACGGTTAATTACGGAAATATTTTGCGTATATATATATATATATATATACATATATATATATATATATATATATATATATATATATATATATGTATATATATATATATATATGTATATATATATATATTTTTTGAGAATCATCCTCTAAGCAAATGTAGAACATTTCGGATGAAGCCACTACATGAGAGAAAAACGTTCCTGAAGGAGAACCACATCTGCTACAAATGCTGTAACTCTTCCAAACATATGGCTCAAGACTGTATGGTACAAGTACAATGTTCTGAATGTGATAGCAATAAACATCGTGCTGCTCTCCACCCAAGCCCAGCCCCATGGCAGAAAGAGGCTGAACCGGCATCAGAGCATGGTGGGGAGCCGGTTGCCAAAGAGTCAACTTCTGCATAGCCTGACGAGATAGCCTCCAAATGCACTCAGGTTTAAAGATAAAGATAAAGATAAAGATGTCCTTTATGAGTCCCACAATGGGGAAATTTGAGGTGTTACAGCAGAAAAGATATATATATTTGTGGTAAGAGCGAGTCGGGTAGATCATGCTCTAAAATCTGCCTTGTGAAAGTATACCCTGCAGGCTGTCCTAGCAAAGCAGTACGGCTTTATGCCATTCATGATGAACAAAGTAATAGATCATTAGTTCGCTCAGAGTTTTTTGAGTTGTTTAATGATTTGGGTCCAAGCCCTCCCTACTCACTACGTACCTATTCAGGTGTTAAAGACACAATGGGTAGGAGAGCCACTGGCTATGTAGTGGAGGCTTTAGATGGTACAGTCCACATCCCACTTCCTCGCCTCATCGAATGCAAAGATATCCCGAATGATAGGGATGAAATACCAACTCCCAATGCAGCAAAGCATCACTGTCACCTAAAATCTTTGCCTCTTTTCATTCCCGAACTGGACTCAATTGCACAAATTCTAATGCTCCTTGGAGGGGACGTAGTAAGAGTACGCAAAGTCCGCAAACAGATAAGTGGCCCACACAAGGCACCTATGCGCAAAAATTAGTCCTTGGATGGGTCATAGTAGGAAAAGTGTGTCTGGGAGGCGTGCACAAAACGTTGGCAGTAAAGACTCTCTTTACTAATGCGACAGAAAAGGGCCGCCCTGCAATGTTTGAGCCATGTCCAAACGTGTACCATGTAAAAGAGAAGCACTGTGACTTACAAGTTCCTTTTAACAGCCAGCTTAAATACAGCACGGCATGTGAACCTGACCACTTAGGATGCAACGTGTTCAGACAAACAAGGTTTGACAACTACATCTCACACTCCATTCAAGACAAAGCCTTTCTAAAAACGATGGAGGAAGGCCTAGCAAAGGACAAAGACAGCAACTGGACTGCTCCATTGCCGTTCAAGTCATCACGTCCGAAACCGCCCAACAACCGATCACAGGCACTCACCCGCCTTATGTCACTGCTTTGTAACTTCAAAATGAAAGAAGAAATGAAGGGACACTTCCTTAGCTTCATGGACAAGATATTTAAAAAGGGACACACAGAAATTGCTCCTCCTTTAAAAGATGGAGAGGAATGTTGTTATTTTCCACTGTTTGGCATCTACCATCCGAGAAAACCTAAGCAGATTAAAGTAGTCTTTGACAGCAGCGCCAAGCATGAAGGTGTGTCATTAAACGACGTGTTGTTAACTGGACCAGACCTTAACAACTCACTGCTGGGAGTCTTGATGCGCTTCAGAAGGGAAAGAGTTGCATTTACAGCGGACACAAATGTTTTACTGCTTCAGAGTTCGAGAGGAAGACAAGAACTACTTGCGCTTTTTGTGGCTCCGCGACAATGATCTGTCGAAAGACATTATAGAGCAGGGATCACAAATGGCGGACCGTGATGGTTCGGACCGGACCCATGACCAATCTATGATGAATATTTTTCAGGGCGCATTCATAAACGTTGGCGCTGCAATTCTAGTTAATACGGGAAAGGCGTGACTGATTGGAGCCAATCAAATCTTTTGATTACAATCCAATGCCAATTGCGCAGCAGCCCGGAAGAGAGTGCTGCTGACAGTATAACTTGCTAAAAAGTTAGCAAGGTCGATGTGTGTTGTTTTAAATGAATGGACGGAGAAATTTAGTTTCGTTCTGGCTGCAGCCGATTCAAAACCAGTGTGCATCACATGCTCCGAAACCGTCGCAACATTGCGAAGCGCCACTACGAAACAAAGCACCGCCCTTTTGTGCAAAGTTATCCGCTGAAGTTTGAGGTGAGCGCAGGCAAAAACATCGAACTTCGAGTGCAGTACAACAGATTTTTACATTTTCGTTTACATCCCAGCGGCATTCAAACGAATATTCAGTAAAAGTATCATGGATTTTGGGGAAACATGTAAAAACGTTCAAGTGATGGGGAAGTTGTGAAGGAGTGCTTAAATGCGGTTGCACAAACATTATTTAAAGGAAAACACAAAGCCCAGATGTGTGAAATAATCTACCAAATCCCAATGGCCCTGACTCCGTTCCAACCCAGATTTAAGTCACTGGCAGGGCAGTCACAAACTCATTTTTCTCATTAAGAGAAGTTAAAAAAATATTCAAAAGAAAAAGTGGTGTCAAAGTTCATTTTGAATTAGTTTTTCATGAGGACAGCCACTTTTATTGATTGTGTACTGAACATGTTGACCTGGTTTACTCGGATAATTAGGCTTTCCGTTTTTTTTAGGCTGATAACTCTGTTTTTTAAAAAAAAAAAAGGTTAAAGATGTTAACTCAATGCTTAGCACTTGATGTATTTCTGCAGGAGATATTTTTTTCTGGAAGTGGCAAACTTAAGTTTCTGGAGCCACATTTTCTAGAATGTGAAATAAACGCCTTATATTTATTTGAATGGCAAAGGTGTTTAATGGGAACATTGCTAAATATTTAGTATATAAGTGCGCTCTGTTGAAAATGACTAAATATTGAAACTATATAAAAATGTGAACATAGGCTAGACCAGGGGTGTCAAACATACGGCCCGTCTGGTGGTTTGGTACGGCCCGGGGAAGAAAGCTGCATTGTATAAAAAAATATGAATTTTCTTTAAAATCTGTAGTTCTTGTATTATACGCTAGGGGGCGCCGTGTTTTAGTACGTGTAGACAACATGAAAGCAACACTGCGGCGGAACTAGGACCACCTTAACCTGGTAAAATTGAACGTCTGTACAGCGTCTATTGGCGACAATTGCATTATCTGCTTTTCCGTTTGCCTCGCACCCTCACCAGCAAAATGTCTTTGTCAAAAAGGAGAAAAGTAGACAAAGAGTGTCGGACTTTTAAAAAAAAAATGGACATGTTCTTATATGTTCACGGAGGTGAATGGGAAACCCGTGTGCCTGGTGTGCCAGCAGCAAGTTTCGGTGCTTAAAGAATACAATATTCTGCGCCATTACGAAACTCAGCATGGTGAAAAATACAGCAGTTTGCATGGAGAATTGAGAAAACAGAAGGTAAATGAAATGATGGCGCGTTTGAAGAAACAGCAATCTGTTTTCACCCGGAGCCGAGAAGCCAGTGATGCTGCGGTGAAAGCCAGCTACCTAATTGCGAGCCAAATAGCAATGGCATCAAAGCCGTACAGTGATGGAGAGTTCATCAAAAACTGCTTGCTGACGGCTGCTGAAATTGTGTGTCCTGAGAAGCGACATGCTTTCGCCAATATAAGCTTGACAAGAAATACCGTGGCAGACAGGATTTCGGAACTCTCTGCAGATTTGGACCACCAATTGAAACGCAAAGTGGAGTCATTTGTGGCATTTTCTGTTGCGATTGAGGAGAGTACTGATATCACGGACGTCGCTCAACTGGCCATATTCATTCGTGGAGTTGACAAGACTTTGACTGTCACAGAGGAGTTTCTCGAGCTGGTGCCGATGATCGACACCACAACAGCTGAGTCGGAGCTAGCCCAGCTCCCACCGCTTTCTTCCCGACTTCAGCTTGCCAGCCTTAGGAAAGCTGATGAATGGTTCCACCCCCCCCCCCCCGCCCAACGACGACAGGAGAATGTTTCTGGAAAAGCACTGCCCAAAACGCCTTAAAAGAGATGACTGGATGAACACTACCACTCCTATTCTATCCTCTCTAAACCTCACTCCAGCGGACCCGGATCATGTACATAAGCCTAATATTCCGTGGCCACTGCCCCCACCGCCATCTATCCACTTCACCCACATCCTAAAGTCCACATCCCCCGCCCAACAACTCGCCTCTGCAGAGGAAACAATTGCGGCTGAGGGTCCAACAGACCTGCAGATCTTCACTGATGGCTCCACCCTCAACGGTACGGAGAACGGAGGAGCCGGAGTGGTCGTCTTTAGAGGCAACACAGTGATCCACTCCTGGCACGCGCCTACTGGAACCTTTAGCAGCTCTTTTCAGGCAGAGAAGACTGCCCTGATCGCGGCCATCTCTTGGCTCGAGCAGAACGACGACTGGTTCTCAGCCTCCATCATCACAGACTGCAAGTCACTCCTTCAAGCCATCCCTCCTTTCCCTCAACACCTCAATTGCGGCCTTCCCCTCCTCCAAGAGCATTCGGCTGATCTGGGTCCCGGGACACTGCAACCTTGCAGACGAGCAGGCCAAACTTGGCTCTGCCCTCCCCCAACCTGCCACCCCGCTGGACCCACAAACCCGGCTCGCCATTATCCGCAGGAGCTGCAAACCCCCTCCATCTACACACCCCCGCCTAATTTCCCTCACCTCTTCCCGCCCCAATCCGGAGGAAGAGTCCCAACTGCCAAAGAAAGACCTCGTCGATCTTATCCAATTCCGGTCCGGTCACCATCCTGCCCTCCGAAGATGGCAACATTTGACGGGGAAAAGCGAAGATGATCGGTGCCGTATCTGCGGTGAGGAAGAAGAATCGGCCGAGCATCTATGGCTGCGGTGCCCTGCATTCCAGTCAGCACGATACCATCGCCAGATGGGGTTCTCTTTCGAAGAACTAAGGCGCCTCCCACAAGCGAGTCTAGCGCTTCTGAGGATCATCCTCAGGCGACTCGAGTGACTCAACAACAACAACAACAGCTGAGGACATTTTCAGCTCCGTCGTTGGAGCGCTGGACAGAGTCGGAGCGGACTGGTCACGCGCCGTAAGCCTGGCTACTGATGGTGTGCCGTCAATGATCTGTAAAAAGGCAGGTGTTGTGACAAAGTTCAGAGATAAAGTACAAGCCGCAAATGGGGGAGGTAATTTTTGGACATTTCATTGCATTTTGCATCAGGAGGCATTATGCAGCAAATCGCTAAGAATGGATCACGTCATGGAGGTGGTTGTCCGAACTGTTAATTTCATCCGAGCCAGAGGTCTCAATCATCGTCAAATTGACAGCTTTCTCAGTGACTGTAACATTATCCATGGTGTGCCTTATAACACGAACGTCGATTGGTTAAGCAGAGGTGCTGTGCTGAAGCGCTTCTTTGATTTACGTGACGAAATCGGGCAATTCATGGAGAAAAAAGGTAAACCTGTTAAGGAATTACAGTACCATCTGTGGCTGCAGGACCTTGCCTTTATGGTTGACATCACTGAGCACTTGAATATTCTTAACAAAATGTTGCAGGGACGCAAAAAAATCGTAACACAGTATTATCAGAAATCAGAAATCCCTTTATTGTCATTGTACTCAAGTGTGCAACGGGATTAGAGAGCTCCCCTCTCCAGTGCAATACAACAATAATTCAGATAAATATATAAATTAGATAAGAGAATAGTTAGTGCAATGGAAAATAATAGGGTATATAAAAACACATCACGTTGCTGTTCTGCAAGGTACGGGTGGTCGTGTGTGTGTGTGTGTGAGTTTAGAATGGAGATGGCTCTTGGGAAGGAACTGTTTCTCAGTCTATTGGTCCTTGATTTGATGCACCTGTAGCGCCTGCCAGAAAGCATCAAGTCGAACAGGTGTGAGTTTGGGTGGGTATTGTCTTTGACGATGTTGAGAGCCCTTCTGAGGCACCGGGCGGTGTAGATGTCCGACAGTGAGGGGAGAGGGCAGCCAATAATCCTTTGCGCTGTTTTGACTGTCCTCTGGAGCCTCACTCTGTCTGCCTCAGTGCAGCCGCTGTACCAGTTGGAGACACAGTACGTCAGCAGGCTCTCGATGGACGAGTGGTAGAAGGCCAGCAGCAGCTTCCTGTCCAGGTTGAATTTCCTGAAGACTCTCAGGAAGTGCAGACCCTGGTGGACCTTCTTTACCACTGCTGTGGTGTTGTGTGTCCAAGAAAGGTCATCTGAGATCTGTACTCCCAGGAACTTGAACGTGTGGACCCTCTCCACGCCTTCGATGCAGAGGGGGGGCGGCACCGTCTTGTTCCTCCTGAAGTCGATGACGATCTCCTTTGTTTTTGCAATGTTGAGTTGCAGTCTGTTGTCCTCGCACGAAGCCGTCAGTCTCTGGACCTCCTCTCTGTAGGCTGTCTCGTCACCTTCCGAGATCAGACCGACCACTGTCGTGTCGTCAGCAAACTTGACGATGGTGTTGTTACCGTGGGCTGGGCTGCAGTCGTAGGTGTAGAGGGCGTATAGGAGAGGGCTCAGCACGCATCCTTGAGGGGAACCGGTGCTCAGCGTACGGGTGGAGGACGTGTAGGGGCCGAGCAACACAGTCTGGGGTCTGTTGGTCAGAAAGTCCTTAATCCAGCCCAACTCAACCCAATTATGACAGCATACGTGCATTCAAGTTAAAGATCGGGTTATGGGAGACGCAGGTGGCAAGCGGTGACTCTGCTCATTTTCCCTGTTTAAAAGATATGTGCGCAGCAAGCGTTAATTCTGACGTGAAACGGTACAAAGAGAAGATTTCAGGGCTGTTGATGGAGTTTGAGAAAAGATTTCAGGTTTTTAGCGAACTCGAAACAGATTTTGCAGTGTTTCGCTCACCATTCACAATCAAAGCTTCTGATTTTCCCGTTGCCATGCAACTTGAAATCATTGATTTGCAGTGTGATGTAGAACTGAAGGACAGACTTGCCTCTGTAGGCTTGGACACATTTTACAAGTACCTCCTACCAGGCTATCCCACATTGACAGCACTAGCTGCAAAAACATTGTCCATGTTTGGGACAACCTACCTTTGTGAGCAAGTTTTCTCACTAATGAACATTAATAAAACAAAGCTGCGCTCAAAGCTCACACACAAGCATTTGCATGAGATTCTGAAATTGGCTGCTTCTCAGGACATGATGCCTAATATTGATGCACTTGTGCAGGATAAACGATGTCAAGTTTCAAGGGCAAATTCTAAGCAAGACGAATAATTGCTGTGAAAGTTATTCATTTGTTCAAATTGCTTTCCAGATGTCGAAAAACAGTGTTTTTAAGTTCCACAAGGCTGTTACTAAATGTTTTTGGAACATTGTTACTATCCCAGTGATCAGTTTTATGCACAACACACTCAAATATATGTTTAACTGTGTAAAAGTGTTGTTAAAATTCCACATACTTTATTTATGTTCTTATGTTGTTCTCTTGTTCATAATATATTGTTCATAATGTAAAAGGAAAATTCTGTTAATAAACATTTTGATAATTTACTTATTCTTTGCACTGATTATTAGTATTAGTGACTAATACAAAGGAAAAAAGTGGGCTTATTGTTAGTTCTTTGTAATTTTGCAATGAGTTTACTGGTCCGGCCCGCTTGATCTCATATTAAGCTGTATTCGGCCCGCAGACCAAAGGGAGTTTGACACCCCTGGGCTAGACATTAAGGGAAGTTGGACTTTGGAACGGACCTTTTAATTGGAAGAAATTTCAGTCGTGGACCTCTGTGACTTTTAATTGAATACCTCTGTTATAGAGTATCGAATGACCGTTCACGTCTTTGGGAACACCCCTTCTCCAGCAGTCGCCATTTACGGCTTACACCAGTCTGTCCTACAGTGTGAGCCAGAGTGCGATCCAGATGTTAGACAGTTCATCACTCGCGACTTTTATGTGGACGACGGGCTCAAATCCCTACCTACTGTAGAAAAGGCGGTGTCACTTTTACAAAGAACCCGTGACACACTTGCAAAATCAAACCTAAGATTGCATAAAATTGCAACAAACAAAGGAAGTTTTTGAAGCCTTCCCATCTCAAGACCATGCTAAATATCTGAAAGACCTAGACTTTGAAGCCGACTCTGTTCCCATGCAGCGTAGTCTCGGCATTCTTTGGGACATTAAGAGGGATTGTTTTTCCCTCAGAACATCAGATTAGATTAAGCCCTTTACCAGGCGTGGCGTTTTATCGACAATAAACAGCCTTCATGATCCATTAGGCTTCGTAGCGGCAGTCACTATTCAGGGAAAGTACATCCTCCGTGAACTTATTGTTGAAAATGGCGATTGCGATGCTCAATTGCCGCCGGAAATGGAAGAAATTTGGTCGCTTTGGAAAGACTCACTTAAACAGTTGTCTGAACTGTCAATCCCAAGAGTGTATACAGACATTTCCCCTTCTAGTGCTCTAAAAAATTAGCTGTGTGTTTTCTCCAATGCGTCTACCATGGCAATTGCAGCAGTAGCCTATATAAAAGTTACAGACGCAGAGGGAGACTGTCATGTTGGCTTTGTTATGGACAAATCAAAGTTATCACCAGGCCCAGATCAGACCATACCAAGATTGGAACTTCGTGCCGCTGTATTAGCAGTACAGCTCGCAGATCTAATTTCAGATGAAATTGACCTTGAGTTAGACAACACTACATTTTACTCAGACAGTAAAGTTGTCTTGGGTTATATTTACAATGAAACACGTAGATTTTATGTCTACGTTAGCAACCGTGTCAACAAAATCCGCAGGACATCCCAGCCAAGTCAGTGGCATTACATAGTCAGTAGTCAGAACCCCGCATATCACGCTACTCGCCCAGTTACTGTGTATCAACAAACTTTGTCAGTGCATGCAAAGAACTCAAAACCAGTGAAGAGAGGCCAAGATTGAGGTTATGTATTTTTCTGGACTACAAGGTGCACCCTCACATAAGCCTCTCCTTTTTGGCGAAAAAAAAAAAGAAACGACATACAAGCCACACAATGCTATAAGCCGCAGTTTTCTATGTTGAAAAAAATTGTTGTTTCCTGCATGTACAGAATGATTGTGCAGTGTGAATGCACATAAAGGTACATAAACAGATTCTTAAAACAGTGCCTTTTTACACGGCTTTGCTAATTAAAACAGAACAGAAAGGGTGTGAAAAAAAAAAAGAAAAAACTGATTTATTGAGCATTTTTTCTGAACTATCGAGCGCCCCTACCGGTGAAAGAAAAATCCACAGAAAAGCCACACCATTGTATTAGCTGCATGGTTCAAAATCTCGGAAAAAGCGGCTTATAGTACGTTCAATAGGGTAATCCGTCTTCCAAGATCCAGTTAGAACACGAGCAGAAGCATTTTGCACCAGTTGGAGTTGCTTGAGGGAGGACTGGCTAACTACAAAGTAAAGTGCATAACAGTAATCTAGCCAAGATGTAACAAAGGCATGGGTTACTGTTTCTAAGTGCTGCTGGAATGAAAGGGCTTCATTTTAGCCAACTGCCGAAGATGAAAGAAGTTGGATCGAAGAACAGCACTGATTTGTCGATCTAATTTAAAATCACTGTCCAGTTTAAAACCCAAGGTTGAGACTGATGGCTTTAGATAAGTTGCCAGGGGGGCAAGGTTGAAAGGAGAAGGGCCACTGGGACCGAACACCATAACTTCTGTCGTCGTTTCGTTGAAATTTAAGAAATTAAGTGACATCCACGTTTGGATACCCTCTAGACAGGACAAAAGTGGTCACAAGGAGAACGTCTTTTTTGCTCAGCGGGACACAGATCTGCCATCCGCATAGCAATGGAAGGAAATTCCATGTTTTTGTAAGATGGAACCTAGGAGCAGCAAGTATAACGAAAATCGTACCTTGTGGAACACCATATGACAAAGGGGCAAAGCAACCTAGGTGAACACAAAAGGTCCTGCCAGTGAAATAGGATTTAAACTACTCAAAAGCGCAACCACTAATGCCCACCTGGTGCTGTAAACGATCTAGAAAAATACTGTGGTCCATGTCAACATGAAGGAGGCCGAAACTTTGGGCAAATACCAGACTCTGTGTGTGCGCTGACTATGCCGGTCTGGCAGGCAACATAATTCTTGGCCCATTGACAGGCGTCGCGGGTGATGCCATGCCATATAAACTTCTCAGTCATCAGCTGAGCAGATGCACATCTGGATGGCACCCATCCAGACAGATCGTGAATTGTCTCGAAAACGAGGTAGTGTAATGGTGCAGGCGCGAAGGGGCGAGAACGCCAACGCTGATGTCACAGAGCAATACAGAGCAAACTTGGCCGCCAAATGGCACATCGCAGCAGAGGCCAGTGATCGTGGTCCGGTATGCAGGCATGATTGCATCGTTTGCCTGGGCATCTGCAACAGCATGGTACTCGATTCCAAGGTGGACCGCGATGATTTCGAGCGCTCTCATTGGTCTGCCTTTCGGGTTGTTGATAGGCTCACTGATTGCGCTCCACTTCTGGGGTACGACAGTGACAGCTTTGGTGTTGCTTCTACTATGCAACCTTGCATGTGAATATTATGAAACTGGCATTCCTGACATGTTTATAAATGATGGTGCAACGTAAATTGAAGGTGATATGGTGGCCTTAACATTTGTAGCTGGAAATGTTTAGTACAGGGTTGCTCACACTTTTTCAGCATGCGAGCTACTTATAAAATGACCATGGCAATGATCTACCTACTACAAAAATACAAATTTATTTATAAATATAGAGTATTTTTTGTACAATGTATGTTGATGTGCCTTGCAGAACCGCATGAGCCAATCTTGCACAACACAATTAACTATGTACATTTTTTTGTCATTGCCTGAGTTTACTCTGATAACTTGCACTGAATTGAATCAGCCAGGGATGCGTAGTCCGGACAGTAACTGCTGAGTGACAGCCTCAAGCACACTTCCAAATGATCGTCAGTCATGGTTGAGCGGTATTTGGACTGAATGATCTTCATGTGAGAAAAGGCTGACTCAGATAAATAAGTGGAGCCAAATAATGCAGTCAAGAAGGTAGGACATTTCCTCATGTTGGGGTACTTAACCTCTGTGAGTAAGTTCCAGAACTGTCCATGAGCTCTGAACTTCAGCTCAATGTCGGCTTGCAGTGTCAAAATCTCATCCCCCACTCCAGAAGCGTTCAGGTGAAACAGTGTTGCAATTTTTGATGCGAGTGAATCCACCTCGGTATCTTCCCGAAAAGGATAGCACATGAATGTAGCGACTGGCTCGATCGAAGAAAAGTCTTGAAATTGTTTGTCAAACTCTGATAGAAGATTGTCAATCTGCTCTGTGTAGCGTGCACTAGCAAGTTTCACGCAGGCCTTCCCTTGCATCTCCAGCTCTGACGCCAGGTTCTGGAAGTTTGCCAAATCATGGCGCTGCAGCTTTGAGAAGAGATGTCCCATATTTCGTTTGATCATATTGATCACTGTTTTGTCTTTTCCTTGCAGCTCCAGATTGAGGTCATTCAACATGTTTGTCAAATCGGTTAAAAATGCCAAGTCTAACAGCCACTGACCGTCACTTAGTTGCTTGTATTCTGCATGGCCATCTACACTGAAAAACTCCTTAATCTCCGGACATAGCTCTCGAAATCTTTGCAGGAATTTGCCTCGACTAAGCCATCTCATGTCAGTGTGCAGCAACAACTCAGAGTGGTTGCAGTTGCCTTCTCCAGATGTGCACGGAATAACAGTCTTTGAAGAGCTCTGGCACGAATAGAGCAGGTGATCTTCGTTGTCACATCCATAATCTCTTTCATGTGGAGCATTTTAGCGCATAAAGTTTGTTGGTGGATTATACAATGGTAATTCAAAAAGTCCGGGAAGCATCGTCCTGCCTGCACTTGGCAATAAATCCATTCAAGTGGCCAACCATTGCAAGTGTGCCATACGTGGTGATATACACCAATTTGTAAACTGGGAGCTGGGTTTTATCAATAAAGTTTTGGAAATATGTCCTCTCCTCGCGTCTGTTCTTTTATGGACAGTACTGTTAATAGCTCTCCTTTTGCAGTGATATCAGAAAAACATCATACGAATGAAAATGCACATTTGTGCTGTGTCACTCACGTCCGTAGACTCGTCCAACTGCAGTGAGAAACACTCACAGTCTGCAATGTCTTTCCAAAGTCGCCCGGTCAAATCCTCTGCGATGGCTTCACAACGCCATGTGACTGTACACCTTGACAGCTGGACAGCATTGATCGAAGATACTATTTCTGTCTTGTTTTTAAAGTCTCGAAACAATGAGTCAGCTGCTTCAATGAATGCCTCCTTTACCATTTCTCCGTCTTGGAAGGATTTCTTGTTTTTAATGATGAGATGACTCACCCGGAACGATGCTTCGGTGGCGGCTTTCGCTTCTGAAGTCATTTGTGTGAAAAGGGACTGCTGTCCTGACAACTGGCTTTTTAATTCATTAACCTTTCTCTTCCTCAGCTCGCTTTTCGGTGGAAAGTCGATATCATATTTTCAATGAATAGTCCGAAAATGCCGCTCCACATTTCCCTTCTTTGGTAAAGTGATGGTAGACTGGCAGATGAGGCAAACGCATTTAGAAAACATCATCGTGAAAAAAAAACTCATCCCATTCCGTATGAAAGTGATACATTTTTGTATTTTTACTTGGTCCAGCACCCCCACTCATGTTTATACCCCCCTTGAGTTCAAGTATATATTCAAAAATATAACGAGGGCTTTAAATTGGATGTAAACAACTTGCAAGATTGTTAGTTGTGGTGCACTTTGCACCGTTGTTTGCGCATGCGTCAATCAAATGACGGATAATGATTGGCTGACGTCTATTTTTTTAAATGTCAGGCGATCAACCCATATTACCTTCCCGATCGACTGGTCGATCGCGATCGACGTAATGAGCACCCTTGGTTTAGTACATATTAAAATGGAACCAACAACTCCTGTATTCAGAATGCAGACTGCACGGTGAACAGAATGAAATAATCTATAAATAGACAAATTAGCACTTGAAACATATTTTGCCCTTCTTAGGGTCCAGCATTTCTTTTAGAAGACGATGAAATCAGATGAGCAAAATCAGGAAAAAGCACCTTGCTAAAGGAAACTGAAATATACTTGTACTGGTTGTTATTTTACGTTATGTAACCATTATTTACCCTAAAAATTTCATTAGTATGCACAATTAAACAGTATAAAATTGTCAAACTAAATCAAAATGAATAATAATTAGCTTCCGGTTATAAAACAAAAACTACCACTTTATTCTTCCTGCAGCTTCATGTCACTTAGTCCTCTCAAGCAGTCGCATCCATGTTCAACACGGTTTGCAACCGCCAGCTTCGGCGTGGGAGGGAGTTGGCGTCAATGTCAGATAAAGACCTCATCGAACACCGGGGCTGTCCGAAACGGCATGTGACGTCAATGACTCGAGTGAAAAATGGAGAGAGCAGAGGGGGGCGTGGCCATCTTCTTTTCCTTTCGGCTTTTCCCTTCAGGGATCGCCACAGCGAATCAGTTGCCTCCATCTAACCCTGTCCTCTGCAGCCTCTGCCCTCACCCTAACTACTTTCATGTCCTCTTTAACTACATCCATAAACCTCCTCTTTGGTCTTCCTCTAGAACTCTTGCCTGGCACTTGGTAACTCAGCATCCTTCTGCCAATATACTCACTATCTCTACTCTGGACATGTCCAAACCATCTCAGTCTGGCCGCTCTGACTTTATCTCCAAGGGCCCTAACATGTGCTGTCCCTCTGGTGTACTCATTCCTGATCCAATCAATCTTGGTCAATCCCAAAGAGAACCTCAGCATCTTCATCTCTGCCATGTCCAGCTCTGCCGCCTGTCTTTTCCTCAGTGGCACTGTCTCCAGACCAGACAACATCGCTGGTCTCGCCAGAGTTCTATAAATCTTTCCTCTCATTTTAGGTGAAATTCTTCTATCGTACATCACGCCTGACACTTTTCTCCACCCGTTCCAGCCAGCCTGCACACGATTTTTTACTTCTTTTCCACACTCTCCATTGCTCTGGACTGTAGACCCTAAATACTTAAACGCCTCCACCTTCTTGGTCTCTTCTCCCTCCACTGGGGTCCCTCTCATTTATACACAGGGACTCCGTCTTGCTTCGGATAATATTAATTCCCCTCCTTTCCAGGGCAAACCTCCATGCTTCCACCTTCACCAGTTCGCTAGTCTCATTACAGAACACAATGTCATCTGCAAACATCATAGTCCATGGGGATTCCTGTCTAACCTTGTCTGTCATGCTGTCCATGACCATTGCGAACAAGAAGGGACTCAAAGCTGATCCCTAATGTTGTCCCACCTCCACCTCTCTCATTGGTCTGCCTTCCGGGTTGTTGAAGGCTTGGTGATTGCGCTCCGCTTCTGGGGTACAACAGTGACAGCTTTGGTGTTCCTGTCTAACCTCGTCTGCCATGCTGTCCATGACCATTGCGAACAAGAAGGGACTCAAAGCTGATCCCTGATGTTGTCCCACCTTCACCTTGAACTCCTCCGTCACACCTATAGCACGCCTCACCACTGTCTTACAGCCCTCAAACATGTCCTGCACCACTTGAACATGCTTCTCTGCAACTCCAGACCTCCTCATACAGAACCACAGTTCCTCTCTGGGCACCCTTTCATAAGCTTTCTCCAGATCTACAAAGACAATATGCAGCTCCTTCTGGCCTTCTCTGTACTTCTCTATCAGCATCCTTAAAGCAAATATTGCATCTGTTGTACACTTTTTTGGCATAAAACCCGACTGCGGCTCACAAATGTTCGCCTATGCCCTCAGTCTAGCTTCCACTACTCTTTACCAGAGTTTTATTGCGTGGCTCATTGACTTTATTCCTCTGAAGTTGCCACAACTTGGCAAATCTCCCTTGTTCCTAAAAATGGGCACCAGCACACTTCTCCTCCATTCTAAGTCTAAGATCCTGTTGAACAACCCAGTCAGAAATTCTACTGCAACCTCTCCTACACACTTCCATACCTCCACAGGTATATCATCAGTGACTTTCCGCTCTTCATCCTCTTCAACGCTCTTCTCACTTGGTCCTTACTGATATTTACTACTTCCTGGTCAACAGCAGTCACCTCTTCTCTTCGTTCTCTCTCATTTTCCTCATTCATCAACTCTTCAAAGTACTCTTTCCATCTTCCCATCACACTACTGGCATCTGTCAACCCACTTCCATCCCTATCCTTCATTACCCTAACCTGCTGCACGTCCTTCCCATCTCTGTCTCTCTGCCTCGTCAACCTGTACAGTTCAGTCTCACCCTCCCTACTGTCCAACCTTGCATACAAGTCATCATAAGCACCATGTTTTGCCTATGGCACTTCTACTTTCACCTTCTGCTGCATGTCCCTGTATTCCTGTCTACTATCTTCAGTCCTCTCACTGTCCCACTTCTTCTTAGCTAACCTCTTTCTCTGGGTCCATTTCTGCACCTCCTCATTCCACCACCAAGTCTACTTATCTCCTTTCCTTCCAGATGACACAAGGACTTTCCTGCCTGTCTACCTGATCACATTTGCTGTCGTTGTCCAGTCATCTGGAAGCTCCTCCTGGTCATCAAGAGCCCGTCTCAACTCCTTCCTGAAGGTCATACAACACTCTTCCCCTTTCAACTTCCACCATTTTGTCCTCTGCTCTGCCTTTGCCCTCTTTGTCATTTTCACCACCAGAGTCATCCTACACACTACCATCCTATGCTGTCTGGCGACACACTCACCTACCACTACTTTGCAGTCACTGATCTCCTTCAGATTACACCGTCGACACAAGATGTAGTCTACCTATGTACTCCTACCTCCACTCTTGTAGGTCACCCTATGTTCCTGCCTCTTCTGGAAGAAAGTATTCACAACAGCCATGTCCATTCTTTTTGCAAAGCCAACCATCTGTCCTTCTGCCCTCCTCCCCATCACCTCTTCATCACCCCTGTTTCATGCACCAACATGTCCATTGAAGTCTGCACCAATGACAACGCTCTCATTTCTAGGGATGCTCTCAATAATTTCATCAAGATCCAACCAAAAGTTCTCCTTCTCCTCCAGCTCACAACCGACCTGTGGCGCATACCCACTAACAAGATTGATCATCACCCCTTCGATTCCTTTCTTCAGGCTCATCACTCCGATACGCTTTTTACTTCCTAACAAACTCCTCTTTCAAAATAACTCCTACTCCGTTTCTCGTCCCATCTATACCATGATAGAACAACTTGAACCTGCTCCTAAACTTCTAGCTTTGCTCCCTTTCCACCTGGTCTCTTGAATACACAGTATGTCCATGTTCCTCCTCTGCATCATGTCAACCAGCTCTCATACCTTTCCCCGTCATAGTTGCCATAATCAAAGTCCCTCCTCTCAGTCATAGACTCTTTGTGTTCCTCTTCACACATCTTCCTCCTCTCCTTCTTCAAGCAACAGTGGACCAATTTCCACCAGCACCCTGTAGGTCAGCAGCACCAGTGCCGGTCGTTGTTAACCTGGGCCTCGACCGAGTATGGGAGTCAAATATTTGATTTGCATGTTTGCCATATTCCGCATTAAAAGTAGGCGTTTTTGAAGTCGCCACTTATTACCTTATTTCTACAAAATGAATAGATAAAAAATAAAATAACGAGTTTCCTGATTAAAAAAATCTAGGAACTGAGCATGTTAGTAAAAAATGGTCCATTGGATCTTGTCCTCCTTTTAATATGGTCAGTCTGGGATCTTGTCCTATAAGTCATGTTTTGATTTATCCCCCACACCCCAGAAAAAAAAAACAACCCAAAACATCTTGCTACATAAATGTGTTGAATATGACACATTCTACTCCTGCTAACATAAACACATGTGACAAGGATTAACATCCTTATTGTAAAGTTCATAAAACACGACGTTAAGCTTTCAACTGCTTTAATTCACCGCCATCTTCCTCCTCCAGGCGAACACACAACACACCAGAGAGCCACACAGGTTCTCGCGATATCCGCGCACAACATGCGGGAAGTTAACAATCTCCCTCTTTCTTTAAACAAAAAAAATAAAATAAGAAAAGTGACAGCAATCCTGAACATTTATAAAATGCATTTAACAAAACACAAATTCAAGGAAAAATTCACATAACAGGTATAACATCACTGCACCAATACTCCTTCTTCTAGGGCTTTAAGAAGCATCAGGGGAGAAGCACCTTTTTTTGTTAAGCAGTCAGCAAGTTGTGACTTTGCATCTGACCAGTGCACTTCTTTGATTTTGTTTACCTGAAGCAGTTCTTTGATACTGCTTATTTCTAACCTAAGTCTCTTTTCTGTGACCTGTTTTGTGGATTTGAGAGCATCAAACAAGGAATGGTTATCAGTGACACAGATGAGAGGAAGAGTATTCAGGTCGGCTTTTCCAGTGGTAAGCTCAGAATAGAGTGTAGCCAGGAACATGGCATTATCAATACCATCTGACATAGCCAATGTTTCTCCTGCCAGTGTACTCCTCACTACACGTCTGATTTTCTTAGATTGCCAAAACAAAGGTGAGAATTTTCCAAATTTTCCCGTGAGAGCTATTAAAGCCCCACCCTGTGTGCCTCCATCTGGAAGATTCCCCAGCGAAGCATCACTGAAGACAGTCAAACTCAAATCATCATTTTTGCCCAAATACTGAAACTTAAGTGTGACTTTCTCTGACTTAAGTTTCCGTATCACCTTGTTGGTTTCATGTATGGACTGAACAGTAGCATTTTTAATGTTTGATGCCAGGCTGCATGTGTCAAACATAACATCAGGTCTTGTTTGTTTTGCAACCCACAAAATCTGTCCAATTTTGGACCTGAGCTGATCTCTCGCTGACTCATTGAGTGCAGCATCTCTCTGTACAGCACGCGCCTTCTCTAAAGGGACTGGTTGTAGGCTGTCAATGTAAGTGTTCTGATGCACCTGCACTACACCGTCAACAGTTGCAATGTCCATCCCCACATGTGAAAAATTCTCATGTTCTTCACGGCCCACATGAAAAGCAGACTTAATTACAGGGATAACATTGGAAACAAAGTTTCTTGACCCGGCCCAAAGAAAATCATCTACATGACACGCCAATAATCCTATGACCAAAGATTGCTCATTCTGCCAATAGAATATTGCAGGGTCAACTTGTGATATTTTACCACCAGTTTTAAGCATGAGTTGTCTGACTTTGTTGTACCAATAGAGGGATGCGTCCGCAAGTCCATACACGCATTTCTTTAGTTTCCAAAGAACGCTGCTTCTGTCCACACCAGCTTCTTGTGGGGGGCGAATGTAAATGTCTCTCGAGAGTTCCATTCCTTGTAGAAAGGCTGACTTAATATCCATAGAATGAACCGTCCACTTGTTTTGACATGCCACAGCTAACAGCAATCGAAGCGACTCGGATGCGCATGTGGGAGAATCTTTTTGCAACTCGTGAATATTGATTTCCTCAAAGCCTCTCGCCACAAGGCGAACTTTGGGTACAATACCATTAGCAGTTTCTTTCAGTGTACAGACCCATCTAGTAGAAACACATTTTTGACCCTTGTTAATGATCTCCTCATAAACATTGTTCTTTTTCCAGTTATCAATCTCTTGCTGTTTAGCCACATCAAAAGAGATGTCTTTGGTAATGAGTACATCGGCATCAGTGTTTTCACAATCTTTGTGAAGATTTTCAACCTGTGACATATCTAATGCTTGTCTTTGTCCCTCACTTCCATTAGGTTCTAGCTGCTGCAAATTGTACCAATTTTTGTATTGCCCCTTGGCCTTTCCTGCTCTGCCTAAAACTCTGGCAGTGTACTGAGTATCATCATCTTTGTTTGTAAATGTGACCACCTGACCCCTTTTTAATTTTACATCAGTAGATGAAACAGCAGGAGTTACATCACTCTCTGTTTCTGGGCCCATCTCATCAGTCTGTCTGTTCGTGTCTTTATCATTTAATTCTGTGTTTTCAGTAATTTGTTCTCCTCCATGAAGACTTTGTTCATCATCTGAATTCTCTAACACATCAGTCTGAACTGTATTTTCATTTTCTATACCATTGTTGGGAACACTGCGAAGTGCAGGTTCATGCTCATTGTGTGCATTTAATTTACTTAGCCTGGATTGATGTACTCTGACAAGAATTCCGCCATGTCTTACGAACACAACGGCTCCATCCTGACCTATAACTACAGCAGGACCCTTCCACTCTGAACTATCCTGTCGCTTATAATACACTTTGTCACCTGTTTCATACATTTCATCTGTAGGTCTGAGCTGCTTACGTAACGCCCTCCTAATTCTTTCAGAGCATTCCACCTCTGTGAAAGCTTTTCTAGCAGCATGTAATGCTGTTAAATGTTGCCCTACTCTAGTACTCATATTCGCACTCTCAAGAGCAGGTGGTTTATCAATTAAGACAGACGGAAGATTGGGACTGTGTCCAAACACAAGCTGGTGTGGACTATAACCATGCACATTGATCAGACAGTTTTTTGCCATAAGAGCCCAGTCTAAAGCAGTTTGCCAGCCACACCCATTTTCCTTTTTTACTTTCAAAAGTGTCTCAGTCAGAGTCATATTGTGTCTTTCCAACAAACCGTTGCTCCAGGGACTGTATCCTGCTGTAGTTTTCGTCTCAATGTTGAATTTCTCCGCCATGTCTCTAATCTCCTCATTATTGAACTCTCCACCGTTGTCCGTGAAGATCCGCTTGGGGGCACCGTGAATACATATCCACGAATGAATGAAGGAGCTGACTATATCCGAAGGTTTCTTAGACCTCACGATGTTTCCAGCGCTAAAACGTGTAAAGTGATCGATGATGTGGAGGTACCACACACCAGGTTCCAGCTCATGTAGATCCATTGCCACTGTTTCATTGTATTCGGAGGCTAAGGGCAAGCCAACTGCCGGTTTGGGCTTGGTCCTGCGGTGTTTCTGACATATCTCACAGTCACGAATGATGTCCTCCAGAATGATCAGGCAGTCTTTGTCATTATTTCCAGAGCTTTGAACAAGCCTCTGCAGCCGGTCTGCGGAGGCATGACCAAACTGCTTGTGAAGCTTCAGGAGTACTTTGCGTTTTTCTCTAGTAGACATCCCTGTTGTGACAACAAGTACTTCACCTTCATTGCTGCTCCCCTTTGTATTTCCATCTCTTATGTCCACACAGTAGTGTCCCGAACTGGTGAACTCAAGAGGCACTTGTTGCTTAAACATGACAACTCTGTCATTCTCCATGTCTAAGACAGTCCCTGCTTTCTTTAAAGACATTTTGCTCAACAATAAAGGAATATCAGCAGGAACAACTTCTGTTTCAATCTGACATTTTGTTTGTCCAATCTTGGCTGGGATCTTTACTTTTCTATTGGAGTGCACCACTTGCCCATCTCCAAATCTAAAAGGCCTGCAGCTTGGAGATTGTGTTTGCTGTAGTTTGTTCAGTTGACTTTGGTTCAGTTCTTTCAGGTAACAATCCAGCCACTTCTCACCACAAACAGTTCGGGTGCATGCAGTGTCAATTATGGCCGATCCCAGTGATTCAGCCAAAAATATCTCAGAGTTGGTCACAACCTTGGTAAACAGTGTGATGTTACACTCCTCCACACCATCACCTTCCATCAACTTGACTTCATTCCTCCGATGAGGACAATCCTTCGCCCAATGATACGTGCTTTGACAAATAGCACATTTTGTTCGCTTGCCATATTTGTCGAGTGGATTTGTACCTTGCTGTGGCGGCCGCTGTCCACTCTGTGACGAGACGTTGCTTCTCCTGAATTTTTCTTTTACTCTTTGCTTTTGATCCGTGTAAAAGGCGGTATCCTTCATCTCACTGCCGTTAATTGCGCCGGTGATTTTCC